>NC_061112.1:9548534-9780655 GCF_002878395.1 Capsicum annuum | reverse complement strand
AATTAATTAATTAATTTATATACAAAATCGACCACATGTGGTCCTTTTTTTTTGAAAATTTATTTTTATTAAATTTATAAAAGAGACAATACTTAGTGCATACTTACTAAACTCATAAAAAGCTATTGCCAGCACAAGACTCTATTGTTATAAAAATATTTAACACAAGACTATTTTTTAAAATAAAATGTATATCATATTATTGGTTTTGTTTTATCGTCCGTTCTGATCATCTCAGGTGCGATAAGAAATGACAATCAAAGAAGAATTAGCAAAACAATTAATTTCAATTAACACACTACTAAAAAATAGGAAAACCGACCATAAAAATCAACCACATGTGGTCGATTTTCTTGCATTTTCAACCAAAAAATGGACCAAAATGCGTGGTTGGTAAAAGCTTGGTAACTTTTTTAAAATGACCACGGGTGGTAGTTTTTTTTTTAAATATACGTCTATTTAAAATTTAATGTTATTTTTTTAAAAAAAGATTTTTTTAAATAAAAATAAAATTTCAAAAAAACCTGACCACATGTGGTCGATTTTATTTAAATTAATTAATTAATTTAAATACAAAATCGACCACACGTGGTCAATTTTATTAAAATTAATTAATTAATTTAAATACAAAATTGATCACGTGTGGTCGATTTTATATTTAATTTAATTAATTAATTTTAATAAAACCGACCATATGTGGTATTTTTTAAAATAATTTATTTAATAAAATAATTTTCAATTAATTACATTAAACTGACCACTTTTGGTTGGTTTTAAAAAAATTACCAGTAAAATCGACACATGTGGTTGGTTTTTGTAAAATTTTACTGGTAATTTTTTAAGAAAATAACAACAAATATATGGTACATTCCACCAACCAGCATAACAATACAAACAACCAGCATAAATAATACAAATGTTTAAAATCAAGTTATTTACAAAATTTATCAAGTCTCCAAATCCAAACTACAAAACATACTATAGTCTAAAAACTAAAACTCACCATCCTTTTCGTCATCCGCATCCTAAGCCTCACACAAAGGATTTGATTCCTCATATGTGGTGATATCATCCAGTGGACCTAAAACTTTTGTAGCCTGAACTGCATCACCAGGAAAAGAAGGAAGAATCCCTGCAGATTGAATAAAAAAGTTGATCTGCTCCTGCATCAATCTCATTTGTTTCGCTGTTTCCTCCTCCGTCTTCTTCACCCTCTCAGTCTGTGCAGCAAGGTCTTTAGTGAGTTAAGAAATCGTATTCTTTAGTAAATCAATGGTTTCTCTATTAACTGATGAGGGATAAGATGTAGGGCCGAATGAAGACCTAACATTCTCGCTAAAATATTTTCTGTGGTACCCGTAGTATTGGCTTCTAACTGGAGAACCCATAGATTGTTTTCATTACTCCTTCTCTACATCTTTCGGTATTGTGTCACCCTAACTTTCAGGAGGCTAAGTATTACGATACTCATTAACGAGTTGCATATATTTGTCCTATATTCAAAGTAAAGTTAAAATTAATAGTAAAAAACTATTAAACTACTCGTACTTGAATAATATCAACTTTGAGAAAAGGATTCATAAATACAAAATTTGATTCGTACATGGAAAGATTTTGCATGAGGCTCAACCCAAACATCTTCATCAGTTGGGTTCTTTTTCTTCCTTACATGGGTCTCTTCGGATACTTCATGTTGTTGTATCTTTCTACCCAATTTCTTTTCCTGCATATGATAAAATTATTAATCTTCAAATAATTAAAAATTTAAATAAAAATAAATAATTAAAACTGTAAAAGTTACATACCGTTTTTCTCTCCACAGTAATCCGACTAACTGCTCCCGCAGTATGTAGAGAGCTACCCTTGGATGATGCCCTGGATTTTTTTCCTTTCTCACTAAACACTTGGTATTCTTTGCTACTCCAATAGTGAAGATAATCTTGCCATACAGGTTTGAGTATAAACCCTGGTCTTACCCAGTTCATTCTTGCATAATCCAACAGACCTTTCATTCTGGCTCTATCTCTTCGATAAAAATTCCACTGTATAGCATCAGGCGTGTCATCCCACCAAAAATATTTCTACAATAAAACAAAAGTATAATATATAATTTTTTGTTCTAACAATGTGTTAAGTAGTCAATAAGTTAAATCTTTACCTAAAATTCTTTAAACATTTCATTTCTATTAAGTTCTGGAACCTTTTGCCAACTGGTCCAATAGCCGTTGAAGTGCCGAGTAATGCATTTAGTCATAATTTTTCAAATTCCATCACCGGACAAAAACCTACAACACAAGATCAAACATTAATTGTATAGAGCATAATAATATAGTAAATGAAAAATGAATAATGTTGTTATATTTAGAAATCTTACCCTACTTCATATGGAATAATATACCACCTCTGATAAAAATCTCTGTCTCTGGGCTGCGGAACAAGTGCTGGTGGATGCACTGGTGTGGGCGGATCTGAAGCACCGGATGGAGTGCCTCCAAGATGAAGATCCATCAACCCAATAGATCCAGCAGAATCATTGTGGGAACATGGGTGACTACTAGTAGAGGGTATTATAGACGATGGTAGATGATCGTATGTACCAACGATCGTCTGATAGTACTATGAAGGCAGTGGCATGGGGATGGGAGCAGAATGAGTTGTTGTAGAGCCATGAAGTGGCCCCACATGTGTAGGAGCAGAAACTGAATATTGCGATGACCTAGAATACGAGGGTCGTGCTGAAATGTCATCACATCGACCCTCAGATATATGAATACCTAACGGTCGTCTATAAGGCGAAGGTTGTTTTTTCTTTTTTTCTTTGTAAGATCAACTTTTTGCTTACCTTTGTCACCTTTACCTACCATCTAAATTATGTAATGTTAACAAGTAGTTAGTCCTTACAAAATGATTATAAGTAAACACCAGTGTTAAAACATTCCAAGTAACTAATTTCAAGTTACTAGTACAAAGCATAATGACATATCAATCTTAAACAAGAAATACAAAGGTAAATAGTACAAAGCATAACGACATCAATACATAACAAATACAACCTATACAAACTAATCCTCCTCTCCCGAAGATTCTCTACTAAACCATTCGCCCTCTTCTAAAGTTTCCTTATCTCATACCCACTTAGCCTCTTCTTCTGCAATATTAACTTCTTCAAATATATTTTTTGGGTGGTTCAAACTATCCACTAAATCAATGTCCACTAACTAGTGATCAATCTACATTTCATTTTGATACGCAGTCTCCAATACATTCTTAAATTCCACCCGTCCTATAGTCTTTGTTTTAATTACAGCCCACTAATCAGACTTATCACTGCGCAATGGATAAGGAGCATAACACACTTGTTTAATATTTTACGCTAGAATAAAGAGATCGTAAATAGGATACGTCCTATTGTGCTTCACTTCAATGATGTTATGATCCTTATGTACTCTTGTGCCTCTTGTGCTTGGATCAAACCACTTACATCAAAAGAGGACAATTTTTTTTTGGCAAACCAGCACACTCTATTTCTAAAATCTCTTGTATGATGCCAAAGTAATCAACATCATAATCACCCTTAACCCAAACACCACTATTGTTTGTTTTCCTTATTCTGGAGTATTCTTCGGTGGAAAATTTATAACCATTTACTATGCAATGGAACATTGAACGAGCTTCAACTGGTCCCAAAGAAATGTCTCTCAAGAATTGATTGTATGCGGCTGCATTTGGTGAATGGTATACCTAAAAATATTATACACACATACACACACACACATATATATATATATTAGTTGAAGAATATGTAAATGTTTAAAATTTGTAGAAATATTAGTAGACTTACACACCTCATATTTAAACCATGTTTCAAAGGATACATACACTTGATTTTCATGCAGTTGAGTCTTAAATGAACTGAAGATCCAACATGCAAGACACAATTAGTTTACTTTAGGGAATGAGTAAATAAATATGATAAGTTAATATTTAATATGCTTACTTCAAAGAGGGCTCAACTTCTGGGCAATTTAGCAAGACATACAAAGTTGTTGATTTATGCTCCATGGTAGTGAGCCGGCAAAATATGATCTTTTTAGCCTAACTACCAGATTGAATGAAAATTGATATCGGTTGCAAATGAGGCTCCTTCTCATCGTCCTGATGACGATTAGTCTATTTCTTAAACAAGCAACTTAATCACCAAAGTAGTATGAACAAAATTGAGACGCTTCTCTTGCAAGATATGCCTCAACTATAGAGCCTTCCACCCTATGTTTATTTTTGGGAACCTTTTTCAATTTTTCAATTGTCCTGCATAATCTTAAGATTAGATGTTTACTATATAAAAAAGATATATATGAATTGAAATATGTTACAATTGCTTACCGTTCGCATTGGTACATCCACCTAGTTTGAACTGAACCGCCTAACCAAGCTTTCTGGACAAGGTGAATGGAAAGATGTTCCATCACATCAAAGAACCCACATAAAAAAATCATCTCTAACTTGTTGGTGATAACAAAAATATTACTTTCCATTCGAGCCAGATTTTCTTCTTTTAATATGGTGGCACATAAGTCTTTGAAGAACAAACTAATCTTTGCTATTGGTTTCAATATGTTTTCAGGCAAACCAATAAAACAATTGGAAGCAATTGTTCCATGAAAACATGACAATCATAGCTTTTCATTCCATGTAAGATTCCTTGTACCATATCAACCCTCTTTCCCAAATTTGAGGCATATTTATTGGGCATCTTTAAACTTTGGACCCACTCACATATTTTTTGCTTTTGGTTCAAATTGATGTATAACTACCCTTGGGCGTAAGAACATTGCCATTAGGCCCCTCCTATAAATGTAATTCTATACACTTGCAATATTCTGGTAAATTAAGTCTGGTCTTAGGATTATCCTTTGTCTTTCCGGTAACATCCATAACAGTGTTGAACAAGTTGTCAAAATTGTTCTTCTCAGTATGCATGACATTAATCTTATTTCTAAGTAAATTATCTAGCCAATATTTTAACTCCCAAAAAATACTTTGCTTAGTCCAGTTATGTGAAACACCATATCCATCAAGCCTACACAATAGTTTCTCGCTAACTTTTGGCAAATCCTGAGCTATTTTTCAGATATCATGACTAGATAACCTTGGAGGTAGACCATCATTTTTAGTTCTATTCTTTCAGAATGTATTTCTGAGTCTGCTGAACTCATGATTAGGTGGCAAAAAACAACGATGACAATCAAATCATGAATTTTTCCTGTCATATCTCAATGTGAAATATTTTGTTTTTTCTATGCAGTATGGACAAGCCAACTTTCTAGCCGTTATCCACCCAGACAATATTTCATAAGCAAGAAAAATCATTAATAGTCCACATTAGATATACACGCAGATTGAAATTCTGTTTAAGTAAAATGTCCCAAGTTTTAACCTTCTCATGCCATAAAATTTGAAGTTCATCAATCAAAGGTTCCAAGTAGACATCTATTCCACTTTTCAGATTATGCGGGCCAGGAACAACACAAATAAAAAATATATATGGACTAGTCATCAATATTTCAGGAGAAAGATTATACAGGGTGATAAATACAAATAAAGGTGAGAAGCTATCTGCACACAATCGCAAACGAATGTTTCGTGGCTCAGCTGCAAAATCTAGATAAGTTGCATCAAAATACTTCCAAGCCTCTCCATCTGATGGATGACACATAACACCAGTGGGCCTTCTATTTTCATTGTGCCATCTCATATGAGGAGTTGAACTGTTTGAAGCATACAACCTCTTCAACCTTGGTATTAGAGGAAAATAGTGCATTTCCTTGATAGTAATTTTATTTCCACAACAACCATACTTATATCGAGGGTGTTGACGAAACTTACAGGACTCTAAGTTAGCATCTTCCTTAAAGTATAACATGCAGCCATTTTCACAATAATCAATTCTAACCAAGGAGAGACCTAACTTTGAAACCAATCTTTTTACCTTATAGAAAGAATCAGTAACCTCTAAGGTGGGGTCAACTAACTCTTTAATAAGGTCTATCATTGAGTCTATTTCTCCTTCAGCAATATTCCAATCAAATTTAATACTTAATAATCTAACAACAATAGAAAAACGAGAATGCAAACGCCCGTCAAACAAAGGATGACTAGCAGCATGCAATTATTCATAAAAATGGCCCGCTTCTATATTGAGAATATCTTCGACATTTTCCCTAAAGTCACCCCCGTCTTGCATCCCAAAAGAATCATGCACCATTTCTGTCATCCTAGTATCTTGATAGTTATTATGCCCTGCAGACCTACTACTTTCACTAACAACAAAGTTATTTTGCTTAACATCACCATGAATAGTATGCAATCTTAAAAAGTCCTAATGAAACCCTTTTCTATAAAGATGTTCCTTCATAACTTCTTCTTTTAAAAGACTTCTACCATCACATCTAACACAAGAATCACTCGAAAACATGACCAAACATCAAATGTCTTAGCATGTTCAACAAATTGATTGACACCTTCAATAAATTTCACCCTAAGACCCATTATATTATCATTATTCCATTAATATATCTAGCTATAATCAAGTTCCATCTATACAATCAATCAAATTTAAGTAATTAGTTCAAGTCCTAAAAGTTCACATTTCAAGTACCTAAATTCAAAATAAAAAAGTCATATTTCAAGTCAATAAGTCACCTCCCAAGTAACCAAACTAAACTACATTCAAATTGAAAAATTCACATTTCAAGTACCTACACTGAATCAATTTCAAGTCACTAAGTCACCTCCCAAGTCACCAAGCTAAACTGCATTCAAAACAAAAATTCACATTTCAAGTACCTACATTTAATCAATTTCAAGTGACTAAGTCACCTATCAAGTCACCAAACTAAACTACATTCAAAATGATAAATTCACATTTCAAATACCTACACTTAATCCATTTCAAGTCACTAAGTCACCTTCCAAGTCACCAAGCTAAACTTCATTCAAAATGATAAATTTGCATTTCACGTACCTAAACTTCAACATTTTTAAGTCACTAAGTCACCTCCCAAGTCAGCAAACTAAACTACATTTAAAATAAAAATTCACATTTCAAGTACCTACACTTAATCAATTTCAAGTCACTAAGTCACCTCCCAAGTTTCCAAACTAAACTACATTCAAAATGATAAATTCACATTTCAAGTACCTACACTTAATCAGTTTCAAGTCACTAAGTCACCTCGCAAGTCACCAAACTAAAATACATTCAAAATGATAAATTCACATTTCAAGTACCTAAACTTCAACATTTTCAAGTCACTAAGTCACCTCCCAAGTCACAAAACTAAACTACATTCAAAATAATAAATTCACATTTCAAGTACCTAAACTTCAATATTTTCAAATCACTAAGTCACCTCCCAAGTCACCAAACTAAACTACATTCAAAACAAAAATTCACATTTCAAGTACCTACACTTAAATCAATTTCAAATCACTAAGTCACCTCCCAAGTCACCAAACTAAACTACATTCAAAACAAAAATTCACATTTCAAGTACCTACACTTAATCAATTTCAAGTCACTAAGTTACCTCCCAAATCACCAAACTAAACTATATTCAAAATAAAAGTTCACCTTCAAGTAACTAGACTTAATCACTTTCAAGTAACATATTCATTTATAGTATAATTCAAACAATTGAACAAGTGTAATAAAGCAAATAAGTAGAGGCGTCGCATGTCCCTCTCACACCATATAATCATCACAAAATTCCTATGGCTTTCAAAGCCTTTTACAGCGAACAATCCCAAACTAAACTACATTTAAAGACTTCATTATAAGAAAATAGAGAAAAATCAACTTACCTTTGCTTTGCCTAAATTAAAGAGAAAGAGATAAGCGGTCACCGAAAAATAGCAAAGCAATCCTTTTATCGAATTTGGATTTTGTCAAACAGTAAAATAAGAAAAATCTTGTCAAAAATGCTAATTCTGTAGTTAATTGATAATGAAGAAACAACAACAAAAATAATATTTCTAACTTCTAACTTCTATTTATTAGTCATCATATATGTACGAAAACATTGAGAGAGTTCCATTTAGAATTGTTGAAGTTTTTATGTCAAACAAATGGTCCCCTTCAAAGGTTTCTTGTGGACTATTTTCATATTTCCAGTTGGTAAAGAAATAATTTTCAATACCATGCATCAACATTAATTCAACAAAAAATAACTTTCGAACTATATATGCATATTTTAGATTTGAGGTTTCTTTTTATTGAAGCCACGATCAAGTTTCAAAGAATTAAGATAATGCCATCAACACAATACACACCATCCCTTTGTCTTTGGTGTAAAGATGGAGTAAATATTTTTCTCTAATTCCCCGAGCTAAATGTGATACTGTAGAGTCCCTCAACTTCAATGATTTGAGTTTCAAAATGTAAATTCTAACTTTAATTTCTCTTAGAAGATAAAATGCTCACATGAATAAGTAAGGTTTGATTATTGAACCCTTTGAACAAGAAATGGGAAAATATATATATCTAAATTAGAGGCAACTCCACCTACCCTAATTTCATAGGACCCCTTACCTCCAAGTCCGACCCTACCATAGCTGCTAGGAAATAGAAGACAACAATAAAGACCAAAATCTCAGTATTGACCATATAGTGGAAGCATTTGAGTTTCAAAATGTAAATTCTAACTTTAATTTTTCTTAGAAGATAAAATGCTCACATGAATAAGTAAGGTTTGATTATTGAACTCTTTGAGCACGAAATGAATATATATATATATACATATATCCAAATTAGAGGTCTTGCTGAATAAAACATTAGGTAATTGCGCGACGGTGGAAGCTCGGCGATGAAAGCTCGGTTGGCGGCAATAATGTGGAAGCAGTGCGTGTATGTCGCGATTTTGTGTGTGTGTTAAACCGTATGTGTATGTCGCAATTTCAATTGGGAATTTGTGTTATTTTGTTGGCTAAGGTCGGGTAGGAGTTAATTTATTTAACAAAATATTTTTTAATTAATTTCCAGAAAACTGACTACATGTGGTCAGTATTTAAAAAATTACCAGAAATGCCGACCACATGTGGTCGGTTTTCTGGAAATATTTTTAAAAACCGATTCGATTTAGTTTTATAAAAGTTACTATCGAAAAATGATCACATGTGGTCAATTTGTTTTTAAAAGTTAAATCATATAATTGGTTATTTTATCATCGTATTAACACGAGTAGTATATTTCCTCAATCGTATAATACCAAAATGCGCTGTTGATTTATTTTTTTTAAAAAAATATCATTCAAAAAATGAACACTTGCAGTCGAATTTTATTAAAAATTAAAATTTTAATAAATTGTATAATATTTATAACAATTTCCAAATAGTTTAATGCAATGTGTGTGTGTGTGTGTGTATATATATATATATATATATATATATATATATATATATAAATCAGATAATTAGTTATTTTATCATCATATTAGCACGAGTAGTATATTTCCTCAATCGTATAATAATATCAATGAATTTTGCAAATTACGATAAGTTTTTATTTAATTATCTTTAAAATATGATATTATATATATACCTCGTACTACAACGTGTTAATCATTTAAATTATCAATTACTTGCCTTACGTTATTACAACTTCAACAATATACGCGTGTCTACATTGACACAAAATAGTATATCTATTTCCTCAATACTATGATATCAACGTATTATTCAAAATATTTTGATATATAGATTCAGTTATCTAGCTTTTGATTAATGCATACGTCACTACACGAGATATACATATATATAAATATATTCAATTGGCTATCATCTTTCAAATACGTACTATTACATCACATACACGATTTTACTACCCCATAAATAACATACAACATATTTCATATACATACTCTGATGAGTTATCGATTAATTTGATTAGCTTACATTAATATAACTTCAACGTACAATATATTATTACTTCTATTGTTTCAAATCAAGGTATTCAAAATGTTGGGATAGATTCTACTAGTTTTTTACTACATCGTTCATCGATCGATCATCACTACATCATATATATATATATATATATATATATATATATATATATAAATATTTATATATATACGAACTCTTGAATACGTACTATATAAATCACATCCACAAGTATATTACCTCATAATAGAACATATTCATTATATTTTGATGAATTATCGGTTATATATGTACGTTACATGATTATAACTGCAATAGTAGCATACTATCATTATCTCAACGGTATGATATATATATACACATATTCATTATACAAATAATATGCATGTTTAACGTCATTTAACGTATACACAAAAGAAAATATTTATTTTACTTATTTAAATATAAGGAAAAGATAAAGATTATGTTTAACGTAATTTATTTATTTTATTTGATTTTTTTTAGTATAATTTTTTTTACAAAATCTAACATTGTTTGATTTTTATTATTATATTGGTTATCAACTACGTGTGATCAGTGTAATTTTAAAAAATAATATATTTGATTTTACATATAATTATTTTTTAATAAAAACCAACGACAAGTGGTCTCTTTTTTAAAATATTTTATTTTTTAATATAAAAGCGACCACAAGTGGTCGGTTTCCTAAATAATTTTATTTTTTATCTTTTTTAATTTCAAACCGACCACGTGTGGTCTCTTTTATAAAATATTTTAATTTAATTTTTAAAATAAAACCGACCACAAGTGGTTGATTTTTAAAAATATGTATTTTTAAATAAAACCGACCACTGGTGGTTGGTTTTATAAAATATTTTAAATTTAATTTTTAAAATAAAACCAACCCCAAGTGGTCGCTTTTTAAAATTACTTTTTAATCAGATTTGTTTAATTAAACCGACCACAAGTGGTCTTTTTTTGAAATTATTTTCTTTTTTATTTTTTTAACTTAAAACCGACCACTTGTGGTTGTATTTTAAAAATATTTTAAATTTAATTTTAAAATAATACCAACCACAAGTGGTCGTTTTTTAAGTAAATATTTTTTTAAAATAAAACTGATCACAAATGGTCGATTTTTTAAAATTATTTTCTTTTTTTTATTCCAAAACCGACCATCAGTGGTTATTTTTTTTTAAATGAATAATAATTAATATAAAAATTATTGAAATGATTATTTTAACATTAATATCTATTTTTTTAAAAGAAAAAAAATTAAAAAATTAAAATCGACCACTTGCGACCACATGCTATGGTCGGAAAAACTGTTTTTTTAAGTAGTGACAAGCTTCACAAGTATTCATTTAATTGGATGATAAAATTCTAAGTAATTCAGTGAGTGACTACAAGAACTTACACTAATCGAAAGCATGAAGGTGTTCACTGGATTATACTATTAATTGATTTACTGGATTATACTATTAATTGATAAAGAGGTAAACTATTTCAAATTTAAGATATTCTTTACTTATGTACAATTCCTATAATTATTTTTTTTTCTGTTTTGTTAAACACATTTATTGGAATAAAAATTCAAACAACACTTTTTATCAACCAAATCCAAAAGTTGCAGAATTCCTTATCACCATTCATGTAAGAGTTATTCTATTATCAACGGACGCTTGGTCTGTGTGACGGTGTGAATCCCAACTAATCTTCGATTTACAAAGAAGTAGAAATAACTTCTACTGTCAACGCCATGATCGTCAATAGGGGCAGAGCTATGTGCAGTTTGTGGTGTTTTGGCACCTCTTAAACCCTACACAGTTCTGATATAAATATATAAGTAATATATGAAAGTTGGTATAGAAGTCAAAAAAATACATTAGGAATCAAGAAAATAGTTGGGTGCTTTGCTTTGGTCATCAATATGTGTATTCAAGCCTCCTTGAGGCCCCCATAACCCCTAAATTTTGGGGCCGCCACTGATTTTCAAGGACTCCATCAATGGCATGCATTTCTGCCCTGAAATTTTCAAAGGTTAGTGCAACCTTGTAAGAGGTGAACACTAACACCTGATTCTATTGTTTGGTTAAGACTGATCTTTAATGACTTTACTATATAATATTATATAAATATACTAAAATTTTATCACTTTAGTTCCAATTTTGCTTTTCAGATGTAATTTATATGTTAGTTACAATGAAACTATTTATTGTAGAGGGAAGGAGCAAGAAAAAAGAGCTAATAATAGCTTACAAATGAAAGATAAGCTACAATTACACAATTATCGTGCATATTGACTTGCTACATAAGCTGGTTATCACTACTAAAAAACATATGAAAAATCGACCACAAAAAATCGACCACAAGTGGTCGATTTTTTAATTTTTTTTCTTAAAAAACGACTACACGTGGTCGCTTTTATATTTTAAAAAATCAAAATAATTATTTCAATAATTTTTATATTAACTATAATTTATTTTACAAATAAAAAAAATAACAAAACCGATCACAAGTGGTCAGTTTTAAAACAAAAAAATTGAAAAATATTTTTAAAAACCGACCTCTTGTGGTAGGTTTTGTTAAAAATTCTTTTTTATTTTATTTTTAACAAAACCAACCACTAGTGGTCGGTTTTTATTTTTTTTTTAAAAAAGAAAATACTTTTAAAAAAACCGACCACTTGTGGTCAGTTTTTAATTAAAATAAAAAAATAATTACATTAAACATAATCTTTATATGTAATCAATAATTATATATATGTAATCAAATATATATATTAGTCTCATTAAAAATGACTATATATATAATGTAATATATATATATATATATATATTTTTTTTTGAAGTTACACTGATCACACATAGTCGATAATCAGTATAATAATAATAAAAATCAATCATTCTTAATTTTTTTTTGAAAAATTACACTTAAAAATATATCAAATAAAATAAACAAATTACGTTAAACATAATATTTATCTTTTACTTATGTTTCAATATAAAAAATAAATATTTTCCTTCGTATATACGTTAAATAACGTAAAACATGCATAGTCTTTGTATAATGAATATGTGTGTGTGTATATATATATATATCATACCGTTGAGATAATGATATTATGTTACTATTTCCGTCATAATAATGTAATATATAACCGATAATTCATCAGAATATAATGAACATGTTCTATTATAAGGTAATATACTTGTGAATGTGATATATATATACGCATTCAAGAGTTCATATATATAAATATCTTTATATATATATATATATATATCATGTAGTGATCGATTGATGAACGATGTAGTCAAAACCTAGTATATTAAGCTAATCAAATATAATTAATCGATAACTCATCTGAATATGTATAAGAAACACATCGCATTATATTATTGGATAATATACTTGTGTACGTATGTGATATATATAGTACATATTTAAAATTTGATAGAGTTGATAGTGTGTATATGTGTGTATGTCTATATGTATATATATATATATTGTGTATACATATTATACAATGAAGGTATATTAATGATATAAGATAATGTAATCTATAATTCGTCTGAGTATTTGTGAAATACGTTGTATGTTATTATGTGGTAGTAAAATCGTGTATGTGATGTTTATAGTACGTATGTGAAAGCTGATAGACAATTGAATATAGGTATATATACGTATATCTCGTGTAGTGACATTGTAGTAATCGAAAGCTAGATAACTGAATCTATATATCAAAATAGTTTGAATAATACGTTGATATATATATCATATTATTGAGGAAGTAGATATACTATTTTGGTTCAATGTAGACGCGCGTATGTTGTTGAAGTTGTAATAACGTCCAACAACAACAAGAACGCCAATTCCCCTCATTTCACCATTGTTCATCATTTCACACAAAATTCATCATTTCTCCATTGTTCTTTCTCTTTCAAGGAAGTTTTTACTCAACTTGGATTCTTTTTGGGTTTAATCAATTTTTAAGGTACTATTCTATCTTAACTTTCAATTTTGGGCAAGGTAACAATTAAATACAACTCATTAACTAAATTTAGCTTATCTTAAGTATCCACAAACTCATTTTTAATATCTAAAAATATTAAACATCTACATACAAATATCTTAGTGTTAATTTCGTCAATTGGTTGTGTTTTGAGTTTTAGGGTTTGAATATTTGTTTTATTTAGCTAGATTTTAGCTAATTTTTGGAATTTGAGATTGAATTAGCTAATTTTAGTCTTATTCCTACATTAATTTGATTTTGAATTACCTAAATTTTGGTTAGACTTGACACTTATTTCTCCATTTTACTCATTAATTGTTTAATTTTTTTGGGAAAAATCTTATTCCTATTCCTTTACTAAATTGTTGTAATAATTTAAGCGAAAGATTATTCTTTGTAACAATTTTAATATTTGACAGATTTCAAATATGATATAAGGATTGCTTTGCTATTTTTTTCGGTGACCGCTTATCTTTCACTTTAATTTAGGCTAAGCAAATATAAGTTGTTATCTTTTTATTATTGTTCATATTGAAGTTTAGTGAAGCCGTGTGTGGCCTTATTCGATTCACTAGCATTGTTGTTATCGTCTTGTTACTGTTCATATTGAATTCTAGTGAAGCCGTGTGTAGCCTTGTTTGATTCACTAGCATTGTTGTTGACATCTTGTTGGTCTTGTTGTTGCTTGTTTTGAATGTGGGTTGTTTAATTTGGAGACTTAGTTGGTTGAAAATGGTTAAGTGTAGGGACTTTAAAGGTAATTTTTTTTGTTTTGAATGTGGTTTGGTAGGTGACTTAATTGGTTGAAAATGGTTAAGTGTAGAGACTTGAAAGGGGATTTTTTTTTTTTTGAATGTGGTTTGGTAGGTGACTTAGTTGGTTGAAAATGGTTAAGTGTTGGGACTTTAAATGGGATTTTTTTGTTTTGACTGTGGTTTGGTAGGTGACTTAGTTGGTTGAAAATGGTTAAGTGTAGGAACTTTAAAGGTGACTTGATAGGTTAATTGTGGTTATGATTGGTGACTTGGTAGGTTGAAAATGATTAAATGTGGGGACTTTAAAGGTGTTTCTTTTTAATGTGGTTATGGTTGGTGATAATTGAATTTTTTTGACTTGATCTAATTAGTTGAATCTGATTGATTACGTAGATGGACCCTAATTATAGCTCGATATATCAACAGAACAATGATAATAGAATGGGTATTAGGGAGGAATTTGTTGAAGGTGCCAAAAGATTTGTTGAACATGCTAAGATACTTGATGTTTCGACACGTTTTCGGGCTATTCGTTGTCCTTGTGTTAGATGTGATGGTATAAATTTTGTAAGTGAAGAAGATGTAAAGGAACATCTTTATAGAAAGGGGTTTCACGAGGACTTTTTAAGATTACATGTATTCATAGTTATGTTGCGCAAAATAACTTTGTTGTTGGAGAAAGTAGTAGGTCTGCAGGTCATAATGAATATCAAGATATTAGGATGACAGAAATGGTGCACGATGCTTTTGGGATCAATACGGGGGCGACTTTAGGGAAAATGTCAAAGATGTTCCTAATAGCGAAGCGGGCAAATTCTATGAACAATTACATGTTGTTAGTCATCTTTTGTTTGACGGGTGTTCGCACTCTTGTTTGTCTGTTACTGTTAGATTATTAAGTATTAAATTTGACTAGAATATTACTAAAGGAGGAATAGACTCAATGATAGACGTTATTAAAGAGTTAGTTGACCCCAACTTGGAGTTTCCTGATTCTTTCTATAAGGCAAAAAGATTGGTGACAAAGTTAGGTCTCTCCTCGGTTAGAATTGGTTATTGTGAAAATGACTGCATGTTAATCTAGAGTCTTGTAAGTTTTGTCAGCACCCTCGATATAAGCGTGGTTCTAGTGGAAATGAAATTGCTATTAAGGCGATAAATCATTTACCTCTAATACCAAAGTTAAAGAGGCTGTATACTTCAAACAGCTCAGCTCCATATATGAGATGGCATAGTGAAAATAGAAGGCCCACTGGTGTTATGTGTCATCCATCTGATGGAGAGGCTTATAAGAATTTTGATGCAACTTATCCAGATTTTGCAGCTGAGCCACAAAATATTCATTTGGGATTATGTGCGGATGGGTTCTCTCCTTTTTTAGTTGGTGCTGCTCCATATTCATGTTGGCCTGTATTTATCTTTCCTTATAATCTTCCTCCAGAAATGTTGATGACTAGTCCCTATATATTTCTGAATTGTGTTGTTCTTGGCCCGCATAATCCAAAAAGTGGAATAGATGTCTACTTGCAACCTTTGATCGATGAACTTTAAATTTTATGGCATGAGTGGGTTGAAACTTGGGACATCTCTCTTAAACAGAATTTCAATCTGCGTGTATATCTAATGTGAACTGTTAATAATTTTCCCACTTATGGAATGTTGTCTGGGTGGATGACAGCTGGAAAGCTGGCTTGTCCATACTGCATGGAAAAAACAAAATCTTTCACATTAAGACATGGCAGGAAAAATTCATGGTTTGATTGTCATCGTTGTTTCTTGCCACCTGATCATGAATTTAGGAGACTCAAGAATGTATTCAGAAGGAATAGAAGGAAATATGATGGTCCACCTCCAAGGCTGTTTGGTCATGACATCTGGGAGATAGTTCTGGATTTGCCTAAGCCAGCGAAGAACCATTGTACAGGCTTGATGGATATGACATTTTGCATAACTGTACTAAGTAGAGTATATTTTGGGAGTTAGAATATTGGCCTGATAATTTACTTAGAAATAATATTGATGTCATGCATACTGAGAAGAACTACTTTGACAACTTGTTCAACACAGTTATGGATGTCACCGGCAAAACAAAGGATAATCCTAAGGCCAGACTTGACTTACCAGAATATTGCAAACGCAGTGAATTACACTTTCAGGAGGGGTCCAGTGGAAATATTCTTAAGCTCAAGACTAGTTTTACATTCAAGTTGGACCAAAAGCGTCAAATATGTGAGTGGGTCCAAAGTTTGAAGATACCCGATGGATATGCCTCAAATTTAGGAAAGAGGGTTGATATGGCACAGAGAATATTGCATGGGATGAAAAGCCATAATTTTCATATTTTCATGGAACAATTACTTCCAATTACTTTTATTGGTTTAACTGAAAACATGTGGAAACCAATAATAGAGATCAGTTTGTTCTTTAAAGACTTATGTGCCACCACATTAAAAGAAGAAAATTTGGCACGAATGGAAAATAATATTATTTTTATCACCAACAATCTGGAGAATATTTTTCCGCCAGCGTTTTCGATGTGATGGAACATCTTCCCATTCACCTTGTGCACGAAGCTTGGCTAGGCGGTCCAGTTCAAACTAGGTGGATGTATCTATTCGAACGGTAAGCAATTGCAACATATTTAAATTCATACATATTCTTTTTAAATATAGTAAATATCTAATCTTAAGATTGTGCAGGGCAATTGAAAAATTGAAAAGGGGTCCAAAAAATAAACATAGGGTGGAAGGCTCTATAGTTGAGGTATATCTTGCAAGAGAAATATCTCAATTTTGTTCATAATACTTTCGTGATGAAGTTGCTTATTCAAGAAACCAACCGAATCGTCAACAGGATGAGTGAATGAGCCTCATTTGCAACCGATGTCAATTTTAAATCAATCTGATTGTAAGGCTAAAAATACCAAACATCACCGGCTCACTCCCATGGAGCTCAAAGAAGCAACTTTGTATGTCTTTCTAAATTATTCGGAAGTTGAGCCCTTTCTAAAGTAAGGGGATTAAAACTTTAACATATCTTATTTGTTTACACATTTCCTTAAAGAAACTAATTGTTTTTCGCATGTTGGATCTTCAGTTTATTTAAGACTCAATTCCACAAAAATCAAGTGTATGCATCCTTTGCAACATGGTTTACATATGAGGTTCGTAAGTGTATTAATATTTCTACAAATTTTAAACATTTACACATTTTCAACTAACATATATATAATATATACACGTATAATATTTTTACGTACACCATTCACCAAATGCAGCCGCATACGATCAACCCTTGAGAGATATTTCTTTGGGTCTAGTTGAAGCTCATGCAATGTCCCATTACACAGTAAATGGATTTAAATTTTCCACCGAACAACACTCCAGAACAAGGAAAACAAACAATAGTGGTATTTGGGTTAAGGGTGATAATGATGTTGATTACGTTGGCATCATACATGAGATCTTAGAAATGGAGTATGTTGATTTCCCAATAAAAAAATTTATCCTCTTTCGATGTAAGTGATTTGATCCAAGCACAAGAGGCACAAGAGTACATAAGAAGCATAACATTATTGAAGTGAAGCACAATAGGTCGTATCCTATTTACGATCCATTTGTTCTAGCGCAAACTGCTAAATAAGTGTATTATGCTCCTTATCCATTATGCAGTGACAAGTCTGATTGGTGGGCTGTAATCAAAACAAATCCTATAGGATGGGTGGAAGTTAAGAATGTGCTGGAGACTGCATATCAAAATGAAATGCAGATTGATCACCAGCTAGTGGACATTGACTTAGTGGATAATTTGAATCACCCAGAAAATATATTTGAAGAAATTAATATTGCGCAAGAAGAGGCTGAGTAGTTAGGAGATGAGGAAACTTTCGGAGAGGGTGAATGGTTTAGTAGAGAGTCTTCAGAAGAGGAGGATTAGTGGTGTAGGTTGTATTTATTATGTATTGATGTCTTTATGCTTTGTACTATATATTTACCTTTATGTTTCTCATTTAAGATTGATATGTAATATACTGTTTAAGATTGTTGTTTTCACTGTTCCATAATTTAAATAGTAGTAAAAATATTCTTGTATATCTCGTGTTGTTAGAGCAATTTGAAATGTGAATTAGTAACTTGAAATTAGTTACTAGGCATATTTTCTTATATATTCATTTTGTAGGAACTAACTACTTGTTAACTTTATATAATTTAGATGTCAGGCAGAGCTGACAAAGGTAAGGGAAAAATTGATCTTACAAAACCAAAAAAGAAAAGAGAAATTTTGCCTTATAGACGACCGACAGGTATTCATATATTTGAGGGTCGATTTGCTGACGCGATAGCATGACCCTTATATTCTAGGTCATCCCAGCATTCGGTTCCACTCCTACACATGTGGGGCCACTTTATGGGTCTACACTGACCTAATATGCTCCTATCACTATGCCACGGCCACTATAGTACTATCAGACGGCCGCTGGCACATTCGGACATGTGCCATCATCGATACCCTCCTGTAGCAGTCACACAGCTTCACACAGTGATTCTGCTGGATCTATTGGGTTGTCGAATCTTCAGCTTGGAGGCACTCCATCTGGTGCTTCAGATCTGCCCATGCCAATGCATCCACCAACACTTAATCCAAAGCCAGGAGACAAAGATGATTATGGGAGGTGTTATCTCATTCCATTTGCGACAGGGTAAGATTTCTAAATATAATAACATTATTTATTTTTTCATTACTATATTATTATGCTCTATGAAATTACTATATGATCTTGTGTTGTAGGTTTAAGCCGAATGCTAAAGTTGGACAAGCTGTGAGAAAATGCATTTGTCGAAACTTCAACAGCTACTGGACCAGTTGGCGTCACATTCCAGAACTTGACAGGGAGAGAATGTTTAAAGAATTTAATGTAAGAATTTAACTTATCGACTACTTAACACTTTGTTAGAACAAAAGATTAAATATTATATTTTTATCTTTGTTGTAGAAATTTTACGGGTGGGATGATGCGAATACATGTCTTATAAGGAGAAACTTTTTCAGAAGATGTAGATTCAGGTTTAATGGTCTGTTAGATTATGCTCGAACCAAGTTGGTAAAACCTTAATGGATTAGTGAACCCTTATGGAAACAATATATTCGCCTTTGAAATAGCGAAGAACACCAATTGCTGAGGGAAAAAGGAAAGAAACCCCCGGCATTATCCAAGGGTGGATCCCTACATACTGTGGGTGCCAGATGTACCCTTGCTGTGAAGGAAAAATTGGTATGTAACTATTATAGTTTTAACTGTTTATTTCTATTTAAATTTTTAATTATTTGAACACTAATAATTTTTTCATATGCAAGAGAAAGAAAACGGTAGGAGCTACCACATGATGAGCTATTCGAGGAGACTCATCTGAAAAAGAAAAAGAACTCGACTAATGAAGATGTCTGGGTTAAACCTTGTGTAAAAGTTGTCCACGTAAGAAACAAATATTGTATTTATAAATATTTTTCTCAAATTTGATATTATTTAATTATAAGTACTTTAATATTTTTTGACTTTTAATTTTAACTTTACTTTGAATTAATATAGGAAAAATATAGGTAGCTCATTAGTGAGTATCGTGGTACTCAGCCTCCTGAAAGTCAGGGTGACCCACTACCCCGACATCTAGAGGAGGAGTTATGGGAAAAAGTTGTGGGTTTTGCAGTTAGAGGTCATTACTACGGATACCACAACAATTTTTTTGGCGAGAATATTAGGTGTTTGTCCGGTCCTGCATACTCTATCTCTTTAGTTGATAGAGAAACCATTGAAATACTATAAAATATGATTTCTAAACTCACTGAAGAGCTTGCTGAACAGAGAGAGAGGGCACAGAAGAAGGAGGAGGAAACTTTATCACAAATCAGGATGCTGCAGGAGCAGTTCAGCTCTTTCATTGAGACTGCAGGTATTATTCCTACATGTCCTGGTGATGCTGTTCGGTCTGCAAAAGGACTATGCCCCTGGATGATATCAGCACAGATGAGGATATGGTAGACGAGGACGAGGACAAATTCGATGAAGTTGACTTTTAGATTTTTGACTTTTGTATGTGTTGTACTTTGAATTTAGACATTATGTTGTGGTTTGTACACTTTTGAAACTATTGTTGTAGTTGTTAACACTTTTGAAACTATTATTGTACTTTGAATTTAGACATTATATTGTAAGTTTGTACACTTTTAAACTATTGTTGTGTTGTACACTTTTGAAATCATTTACATTTGTTGATATTTTTTTTTTTAAAAGTTCCCAAAAAAATCGACCACAAGTGGTCGGTTTTCTATTAAATAAATAAATTAATTTTAATAGAAAACCAATCACAGGATAAATTAATTAATTAATTTAATATAAAACCGACCACTTGTGGTCGTTTTATAAATTTTAAAAATAAATATATATTTTTAAAAAACTGACCACATGTGGTCGGTTTTTAAAAAGCTACCAATAATATACCAACCACACTCTTTGGTCGGTTTTGTGGTCGGAATTTGGGGAAAACCGACCACTTGTGGTTGGTTTTTGTGGTCGGTTTTCCCCCTTTTTTTAGTAGTGTTAACATAACATATCAAATGTAAAACTACTAAATATAGGTATGATCATATAACACATCATCAATCATTCCTATCAAGTGTCCAAATCGAACCAAAAATTCACAAAGCAATGACTCTTCAAAATTAGTAATTATTCTTTAAATGGCCTTACAAAACAACAAATTTTCACCTTCAACAATGAAGAACTATTCATTCGACTGATGACTGAAACAATTCAATTTACATAATTCTTCAATCTCAAATTAAAATATATAGATGTGACATCGTTGAGGTGGAAAATGTCACTACATTGCCAAACATGTACATTCATCTTAAAGATATGGCTCATGAACCACGTACGACGCACCTGCCGCAAGACTAGTATCAATATAAGGCGCAGATATAAAAACTACACTCCTTTGCAACTGCTTCTCATTGGCTATAGTCTCATCCTAAAAAAAATATTTTATTTCTTAGGATATACTCTCAATGTTCCTTGATATTCTATCAACATACAGTCAAGATCAGTAGTGAAGGAAGAGGAGTAGTACACATTTTTTTTAGTTGGTCTTAATAATTTTATAATTTTTTCAATTAATAGTTTAATAATTTAAGTACTGGTCTTCTTGCCTAAAAAAATAGTCAACCAAACATGAGCAATGTAGGTAGATTAAAGATTTAAGAGGTCCTTATGTGCTTGCTTTGTGCATCGACACAATATAATTTGAAGCTGCTCGGCGTACTAACCCTAAAATGTAGTCAAATGGTGAAAATTTACTATGGGCCTCATTTACCATGTCATAGTTGCATGAGACACCTATTATTTTGACACATAATTTTTTTGGGTCCCACCACTTAAGTAATTCTCATCTTTATTTTCTTTGTGCTCTTAGTTATTTTATTTTTTTTGGACAAATTACGTTTTTCCTTTTCCTCTCATGGAGTTAATTCTTATTTACTTTTTTTTTAATTTTTCTTCTTTGTCCTTTTCTTCAAATTGTTTTTTTCTCTCGTATTACTATACTAAATAAATTGAAAATTTTATTCTTTTGTTTCATCTTTTATCCCCTCCTAGTTTTTATTTGTAAACAAATTAATTTTTTTGTCACTCGATTATGGGAATAATTTATATTTTTTAATTATATTTTCTTAATTTTTTGTTAGTGTAAAAAATTTTGGATATTGAAAATTTAAAATTAAATCTCATAAGTAATAAATTTATCTGTCATAAATCTATATGATATTATTTCATAAGAATATGAAGAGGGGAAGAAAGAATTGTTGTGATAAGTGGGACCAAAAAAATTCATATGTTAATATAATAGATACCTCATGCAACTATGACATGGTACATGAAGCCCATAATAAAATTTTTCATCAAATGCTACCACTCTCTAAGAATAAAGAGGAGCAGGATCATTGGCCTGATCGAACTCCCCGCCCAACCCCTGACATATTCTTCTGAATAAACTATGTCATACACTACTATAGCTCTTGCCAACTATCCTTGAAATGAAAAAGAAACTATATCCTCAAGTCCGGAGCCTAAAAGACAAGTTTTTTTAGTCAAAATTTCAAAAGGGAACCCCAATACTGAAAAATTCCAAAAGAGACAAGGTAAACACAGGTGTTTACCTTGTCTATTAAGAAGTTAACACCGACAGTACAAATGTTAGAATGTAAGGTAAAATGGTGAGTTTACCTTATAAGGTAAAACGGTGAGTTTACCTTATAAGGTAAAACAGTGAGTTTACCTTATAGGTAAAATGGTGAGTTTACCTTACAAGGTAAACTGTGTCACTTACCTTAAAAGGTACACTGTGTCCCTTACCTTATTGATTTTTTTTATATACTACCCATTCATTTTATTCATTTTTTCACTTCACTCTATTCATCTATATTAGTTGTGTTTTTTTTGCTCAAAGTCTACTTTATCAAAAAATTTCCACTTTAAGGAATACTACTTTAATCACCTTTTTATTTAACATTTTTCAATACCTAACAAACAAGTATGCAGTATAATATTGTTAAAAAATTTTGTGGCTTACTAATTTATCAAATATTGTTGTTATCATATCAACTTATTAAGCCTAAACATACGTTAAGTTAGTATTGTCATGCACATGTAAGAAGTTTGCCCTTTAGTTGTATGCTCAAAACTAATTTAATCTTCTTTATGTATAAATATGGAATATCAACACTTTGTGCATCTAGGACCATCACAGTATGACATATATGCCATGTAAAATAAGCATCGGTCTGAGGCTATTTGGAAATGCACATTAAAAAGAGAAAAGACATGTTTGATAGTGCGACGTGATGATAATGGTTTTTGGCAACATGTTAGAAGTTATCCATTCCATCCTCATCTTCTTAATTATTTTAATATTTATGGTTTTAAAGGCGTTATAGATGTTGGATTCGTTCCCTGTGATTTTTCTCTTATTACTGCACTTGTTGAAAGGTGGTGACCAGAAACACATATCTTTCACCTGAGAACGGGTGAAGCTACTATAACCTTACAAGATATGGAACTCATGTTTGGAATGGTCGTAGATGGAACTCTCATTATTTATCTAGATGCTGCTAAAATATTTCCTATTAACAGGCAACAAATGTTTGCCGAATTAACAGGTTGGATACCTGACTTAGACTTTTTTCCAGGAAATAGAATATTTTTAATGAGATTAGAGGAATATATGGAAAATCTAAATGAAATAACTGATGAAACTGAGGAGGAAGAGGTACAACAAAGAGTTAGATGGTTCCTTTTTTGGTTGTGCGGCGGAATAATATTTTCTGATAAATCTGGAAATAAATTTAGTACAGACTTTTTGATTGACATGTGTGACTTACCCGCAATGTCAACATAGGCTTGGGGAGCCGTTGCGCTATCGTACCTCTATTTTTGTTTGTGTCATGCGTCGATGGAGAAGTCGCACTGCATTAGTGGATTTGTTTCGTTATTACAGGTATGTGAATTATATAATATATTTTTTCTATTTTGAATTACTTAATTTATTGTGATGATAACTATTGTTGATTATATTTTCTTAGGTATGGGCATGAGAGCATATTGTCCCATTGCAACCACTTCCGCTACTTCCGAGTGAGGAAAATTCGGAGGTCCCGACCGCACACACACGTAAATGGTCTCATGGTAGAATTCATCAAAATGAGGCTCGTAGTGTGTTTGTCATAATAAGAGATGTATTGACAACCTTACTGAGAAGCAGGTATTTTTTATATTATCATGTCATTTTTTTATTTTTTTTCTTAATTTATTTTGTTTGTAGTAATAAAACGCAATGCTCCACCAACTAAAAAGGCTCATATATATATATAAGAGTGGTGAAATGCTAAATTATTATAGCATGCAAAATATTAACTACTATACTTTGAAGAGTCATATACGTACACTGTGTAGTAACTTTCACTATAAATTCTAGACCTTGCTATACATAATTTTATTATTGCTAAAGAGATTTGTCACAATCGTATTATGTTTCTTTATAAATAATGGTAGTTTTCATTAACATTATTCACTTCATAGTGAAAATTTTAAAATACATATTTGAGGTTAGAAATGAATTCTTAATATATGCCTATTATTTATTAAACTAAGCAAAGATTAGACAAATTTTTTGTGACACATTAATCATAATATTTTTATTATCCTGTAGTTTATTTGGCAACCATATTCTGAGCAACTTATTAATGAGTTGTCCGAATGGTATCGTTGAGGACGTGCTATTTGGATGGCTAAAGTTCCACTTATTTGTGAAATTCATCGTGAATGACACATGATTGATCGTGTTATGCGATAATTTGGTTATGTCCAAGACATACCTGGCCCACCTGAGTACAAACCATATTATTTTAAACACGATAAGCGATTTCGAGTAACGCAGGAGATTGTTATGTTGTTAAATGAAATAGAACAAAAGTGGAATGAGCATTATGACATTAGTGTTCAGCCCCATTACATGATCAACCAAGAAGATTACAATCAATGGTATTTCTATCACTAACACCTTATAATTGAAAATCCAGAATATATTGCTCAAGTTGGATATCAACCAATGGCAGGCAGACATAAAGCATTGGTATGTACATTTTTTAAATTTATGTTAATACGTGGCAATGATTTTTTTACCAACTAATGTATGAATTTTTATTTTTATTTTTTAGGCTAGGGGACATATAAGGGCATATCAAATTGTTCAAAGTTTTGTGAATGATAATAATCAATCAGAAGAGGTGAACCAAATCGCAGGGCAATTTGCATCGATTTTCCTAGAGTCAATGACTACTGCCTCTTTGGGTACGTATTTGGCTTTTGATTTAGTGTACACACCGATGAATGAATATGAGCAACCACCATCAGTTCAAGTTCATCGATGATCAGCTGCACCAAGAGAGAGAGCTCGTCGAAGGGGTGGGAGGGGAGGACAACAATGGAATGAAGTTCATGTTGAACATAACTTAGTTGATGAAGAAAATTCAAGTGATCATGGGGTACAATATGAAAGTAATTTCAATCTGTCGCTTGCTACAACTAATGTTGAGCCATATTACCCTGCATGTGATTATGTTGGAGCCTCGACTAGTGGAACAAATTATTCTCATGAACAAGTTCTGATTTTATAACTCCACCAGTTAGGGTAAGTGGATTTAGCCAATTTAGCGAATACTTTTTTATTGTTCATCCCACAACGCGTCAATATGAAACCAGTGAAAGTACAATAAAACCTACGCAATACTACTATAATTAATTGAATAATTTTTCTTTAAAATGTAGATGTTACTAATCAAATTGAGTTTGATATAAAGTATTAATTATAAGTAGGACAAGTAATTTGAAACAAGTAAATTTAGAAAGTAGGTCAAATAATTTAGAACGGAGGAATGATAAAATGTATAAATTGTAAGGTATATAGGAACTTTTACCTTATAAGGTAAACATGGACTATTACCTTATTCCTTTTCATAATCACAAACCCTAACTTCTCTTTTTTATCAAGATTTGAAGTCTGCGCGAATCTTTTAACTTTTCAGATGGATTTGATACAACACTATTTTCTTGATTGAATTGATATATGACTAGACAGTATATTTTAAACATTATCACTTTTCGACTATTCATTTTAATTCAACTACCAATCTACAATTAGTTATTTAATATGAAACCAGTGAAACTAAAATAAAAACTACGCAATACTACTATAATTAATTGAATAATTTTTCTTAAAAATATAGATATTACTAATCAAATTGAGTTTGATGCAAAGTATTAATTATAAGTAGGACAAGTAATTTAAAACAAGTAAATCTAGAAAGTAGGTCAAATAATTTAGAACGGAGGAATGAGAAAATGTATAAATTGTAAGGTATATAGGAACTTTTACCTTATAAAGTAAACATGGACTATTACCTTATTCCATTTCATAATCACAAACCCTAACTTCTCTTTTCATCAAGATATGCAGTCTTTACGAATCTTTTATCTTTTCAGACAGATTTGATACAATACTATTTTCTTGTTTGAACTGATATTACTCGACACTGTATCACTTTTCAACTACTGATTTTAATTCAACTACCAATCTACAACTACTTATTTAATAAGAAATCAGTGGAAGTAAAATAAAAACTATGTAATACTACTATAATTAATAGAATAATTTTTCTAAAAAATTAGATATTATTAATCAAATTGAGTTTCATGCGATTACATAAAAAGAAGATATTTCTCTATAAACAATACATAAATATAGAACTTTCACTGCAAACAATACATAAATATAATTTTATTTTACAGATACTACTAATTTCTTTGAGGACAACATGCCTTAGTGTGACCTATTTGCTTACAATTACTACATTTTCGTGCAATGTGAGCAGGAGCAATGTTCATGTCATTCTTGAGTTGAGTTCTTGAATCCACACTAGATGTCCGCAAATATTTAATATTTGCAATCAAATGAAATGGAGCAGTTTGCCAATACGTTTGCTGACCCACAGGAGTAAAAATTCCACTATATGTTCGTTTGTAATACTTCGTATTGTAGTACTTGCTAACATAATCCTTTGAATCGATCCTACGAATTACACAAACTTTAATAGTGTGTGAGCATGGCATATGCAAATTTCTCCACTTTCCATAAGAACATTTCTTACCCTTGGCAGAAACTTTGTAAATGTTTCCACCTTTACCATTTTTTGCAAATGTTAAAATTTCAAACACACCATCACCAGTTTGATAGGTCATTATATCTGTGTGTGATTGAGCTCTTTTCCAATATTTTTCAATCTTGTCCACTACTCCAAGAGGAAAATAAGACTTTTTTCTAATAAAGCAGTAGCAAGTTTGTCCCTTTTAACAAAACGATCAACTAAGGCATGAAAGGTCATGCGAACCATTGCAGTCACTGGAAGTCCTCGAACTTTCTTCAATAGACCATTGTACGACTCAGATACATTAGTCTTCATAGACCCCCATCTACGACCATCATCCATGTACATTGTCTATTTTTAAAAAGGATGATTACATAACCATCTATACGCTTCCGGGGACACTACTTTAATTTGTTACATTCTCTGCAAGAATTTTTTTTCCTAATGCTCCGCAACAGCTAACCATATCAGATTTTTGAGTTTACTGTTTAAAAAATTTCTATTAAAATTAGCTTTCTAATTTTGAGCACAAAATTTGTGGTGTGTTTTTAGTGGTAGCAACCAGGCGTAAGATTTAACACACTACAAAATTCCTGGATGACAGTCTTAAATGAGTCCTATGTCTTTTCTCTCTCCAACAAAATGCCTCCATAATAGTGTGAGAAACCATGATCAAGATTCAAAACTTTCACGCGCCACTATAGCATATACGAGTGGAAAAATATTACCGTTCGCTTCAATTGCGACAACAATTAATAATTTAATATCATACTTGCCATAAAGATGAGTTTCATCTATTGAAATGACAGGCCTACAACTTTTAAATCCATCAATTCTTGCCTTGAAACTCCAAAATAAAAACTTGAATATGTGCTCACCTTGTATTATTATTGAATCATACTCCCACTCAATGACAGTGCCTAGATTAAACAATTGCAATGTTGTCATATAAGCAGGTAATGCCTTAAAAGAACTTTGAAAATCACCATACACTATCTTAAGTACCATTCTTTGACCTTTTTGAGATTTTCAAAAACTAGGGGTATAATGGTGCAGTCCTTTGATTTTTTCTCGAACGATCTTGATGCTAATATCTGGGTCTTTTCTAATATAAGGAATCAATGAAGTAGCAATCAAATCGATGTTTAAATTTTAATAATCCTCCTTATATTTATCTGGATTACAAGTATGCTCAATCATTTTTCTCGCCTTCCACATACCACTGGAAATTGCTCTAAAGTGTATCATCCATTCACACCCGGACAAATATTTCTTGCAAATAACCTTCCAGCTATCTCTTTTAAATAGATCATAAGAAATTTTGTACCCTTGATTAGATTACACTTTCTCACAGCCGATTTCATTTATTTTTGGTTATTGAATAACATACTTAAATGCAGATACAAAATAAATATTAATAATAATATCAAATGACTAAAATTTTTTAGTTTACTAGTTTATGTATTAAAATACCAACCTGACTTAATATGTTAAGGATTATTTTGATTCCAAAGTGGAGTTCGAAAACAACCTTCATTGACCATGCACCTCAACTTTTCTGTACTTTCTTAAGTATGATCCAAATATGGAATTTCTATAGAAAAATGATTGCCAGTATAGACACCAATGGGTGTAGACTCTCCATTAACATTTTCATCATTATTATCATCATCATCGTCATTATCAGAAGATTGACCATCATCTTACAATTCATATTATGAAGGTTTATCACTATCCAAATCCTCTTGTACATCGTCATTGTTGTTCACAATTTCTGTGAGTTCAGTGAGTGTAAATCCACAATCATTAAATCAGCAAAATGGATAAATCATCTCATTAATTATAAGGAAAAAACTACTTAATTAAATAAAATGAATTGTTTATTACCTATCAATTGCCTCCATCGAAGAAGGATATTGTGGACTACTTGAATTAAAATTTTCCACATTCATAGTCGCATTGCTAGGTCCTCCCATATCAAAATTATTCACAAATCTAGGTGAATTTTGATAATGTGTTTCAAATCCACCATTAAATTGTTGTTCCATTGACATTCTTGAAGAATCAATATTCAAATTCAAAGAATTTTAACTTACTCACACATCAAACTCACTGTCCGTGGGTTCTTCAACAATAGGAGAATGTTCCACACACGTATACATGTCAAGCATTTGTAAATTAAGGCGATTACCAAAAATTTCAACGGTGCAAAGGAATAAAGATAAAGAATCATCATTCCAAATAGGATTTTCGCCAAATATTGGTTGTCATTGGACGTAAAATAACTTGGATATTATCCAAAAATAACCACATCATCTTCCAAAATAGTAATACCCATTTTACTCCTAAACAACCTTTTAAACGATCATATTTGAGAGATAAAGGAAATAATTGAACCACTATAGGACACTGACTATATCGCACCGAATATCCATCATGCAAAACTTCACCACCCCAATGTAAATTTACTCTTACCTTATCCATTTTAAAGTAAGAAATGAATAAGGTTCAACAAATTTTTGAGTTATGAAGTTTAATAATTTTTTTGAGTTGATGCAAGAAATAAACCTCTGCTCACACTCTTTATATAGCAGCGAGAATTTTGAAGTTGTTACAAGGTAAACATGGGATCCTACCGTATAAGGTTAATGACTTTATTTACCTTGTAGCCTTACACTTTACCGACACTTACATATAAATAATAGATAAGGTAAACTCATCATTTTACCTTATAAGGTAAACTCACCATTTTACGTTATAAGGGAAACTCACCATTTTACCTTACATTATAACATTTGCACTGACGGCGTTAACTTCTTAATAGACAAGGTAAACACCTGTGTTTATCTTGTCCCTTTTGGAAATTTTCAGTATTGGGGTGCCCTTTTGGAATTTTGACTAAAAAAACTTGCCTTTTAGGCTCCGCATTATGGGTTTATCTTAAAATGATAGTAAACTCTAATGATTATACCATGCATTATGGATTAAGCTGCCTGATCTTTCCATCCAAACTTTCTACCAATTTTTGTTGAGTTAATGGCCTTGAAACTGAGTTTCTTTCTTAGGTAAATTCCATTTAAGACCTCATTCGGTTAGTGGCGCCTTGAAGGGTTTTCACTAACAAGCCTCTCTCATTTTTTTTCTCAGCTCACCATTGCCTTATGGTGGCCGTAAGGGTTTTTCACCAATGAGACCCTATTATTTTCATTTCTCTCAACTCACCATCATCTTACAGTGCCCGTGAGGATTTTTACCAGTAAGACTCACTTATTTTTATCTCTCTCTACTTACCATCATCTTACGGTTCTCATGAGGGTTTTTACCAATAAGACTCTCATTTCATTCATCTCCTGATTCCTTATGCTGTGACGAGTAGTTCCCAAAATGCATTATCATATACATTACATGCTAAGCCTTATCATTCTCAAAGATTGATCTGAAGGTTTTTCCTTGGTTGTAACTCGGCTTTTGGATAAGGTTAGAAAGAAAGGATGGCATGAGTCCCAAATGACACTTGAAGTGGGGTGGGACTTACAACTTTTGGAATCGACTCAAACAACAAAAAATAACTCATGCCCCAGTTTCTTTTAACTGGATAACTCTAAATTGTTTATTTGGTTGGACCGAGCCCAGAGTAGGGAAACCTACGTATCTCACCCCGAGAGAGAATAATCAGGTCACGCGTAGTTTCGACAACTTGTTCTTTTGCTTATTTTTTATTTCTTCTCATTTTTTTCTTTCTCGGACATTTTTTATCTTTGGGACCTTTTCTGATTCTATTTTTCTTAACACTCTTCTTTTTTTTCTTTTTGACATACTTTTTATCTTTTTCTTTTATTTTTTTTGAAAATTTTCTAACTTTATTATTTTGCTCGACACTTTTCTTTTGAGCTTTGCTGACTCTATCTTGATTCCAAAAGAGGTGTATGAAATAAAATAAAACTAAGGCTCAAATGGGGTAAACAAAGTATGACACAATGTTTGGATAGCAGAATAAAATACCTTCGTTATATCAATCCTTGAAAATACAAGTACATATCATGTAATGTGAAAGTGAAAGATGAAGATCATTTGTGGCATTTTTACAACATTAAATTTAATTGAGCATGTGCATCACTACTTCTTCTGTGTTTGTCAAACATACAACTTCACCTTTGGTGTACATCCCTCACATCGAATGATCCATGCTTTCATAGAGCTTATTATGTTTCCATTTCTCTTGATATAGGGATAACACATCCGCTATTTGACCTAATTGAGCTCTGCTTTTCAATTGATGACCAAGTTATCTTGTGATTCTTCAAACAATTGCCTTAATTTTGAAAGAAGGCTTCAACATGATCACCAAATGTCTTAACACTCTACCTATTTCTCAGATGCCTTTTTTTGTAACCCTCTGATTCAATGTTTCATAATTAAATTGAATTTTAAGATCTGGCTGAAAATTTCAAAAATATGTCATAACACTAGAACCAACTTAAAATAAGACAAAACGATAAGGGACACCACATCTTATTGAAAGGAAAAATAGAAGGTTTTAAACAAAGACAACAGAGAAATAAAACAAGATAGATTTCAAACTATAACCCTAAAATAATTCAAAAAACAGAAAGGAAAATGATTAAGTGTGGGGACTTTAAAGCTGACTTGGTAGGTTAATTATGGTTATGTTTGGTGACTTGATAGATTAAAAATAATTAAGTGTGGGGACCTTACAAGAGTTTTTTTTAATGTGGTTATGGTTAGTGATAATTGAATTTTTGTGACTTAATCTAATTAGTTGAATCTGATTGATTGCGTAGATGGACACTGATTATAGCTGGATATATCAATGGAACAATGATAATAGAATGGGTATTAGGGAGGAATTTTTTAAAGGTGTAAAAAGATTTGTTGAACATGCTAAGACACTTGATGTTTGGACACATTTTCGGACTATTCATTGTCTTTATGTTAGATGTGATGGTATAAATCTTGTAAGTAAAGAAGTTGTAAAGGAACATCTTTATGGAAAGGGGTTTCACGAGGACTTTTTAAGATTTCATGGTATTCATGGTGATGTTGTGCAAAATAACTTTATTGTTAGAGAAAGTAATAGGTCTACAGGGCATAATGAATATCAAGATACTAGGATGACAGAAATGGTGCATGATGCTTTCGGTATGCAACACGGGGGCGACTTTAGGGAAAATATTAAAGATGTTCCTAATAGCAAAGCAGGCAAATTCTATGAACAATTGTATGCTGCTAGTCATCCTTTGTTTGACGGTTGTTCGCACTCTCGTTTGTCTATTGCTGTTAGATTATTAAGTATTAAATTTTTCTGAAATATTGCTGAAGGAGGAATGGACTCAATGATAGACCTTATTAAAGAGTTAGTTGACCTCGGCTTGGAGGTTCCTGATTCTTTCTATAAGGCAAAAAGATTGGTATCAAAGTTGGGTCTCTCCTCTGTTAGAATTGATTGTTGTGAAAATGACTGCATATTATAATTTAAGGAAGATACTAACCTAGAGTCCTGTAAGTTTTGTCAGCACCCTCGATATAAGCGTGGTTCTCGTGGAAATCAAATTACTATTAAGGCGATGCATTATTTACCTCTAATACTAAGGTTGAAGAGGTTGTATGCTTCAAATAGCTCAACTCCTCATATGAGATGGCACAGTAAAAATAGAAGGCCTACTGGTGTTATGTGTCATCCATCTGATGGAGAGGCTTAGAAATATTTTGATGCAACTTATCCAGATTTTGCAGCTGAGCCACGAAACATTAGTTTAGGATTATGTACGGATGGTTTCTCTCCCTTTTCAATTGGTGTTGCACCATATTCATGTTGGCCTGTATTTATCACTCCTTATAATTTTCCTTTTGAAATGTTGATGACTAGTCCCTATATATTTTTGAATTGTGTTGTTCTTGGCCCGTGCAATCCAAAAAGTGGAATAGATGTCTACTTGCAACCTTTGATCGATGAACTTCAAATTTTATGGCATGAGGGGGTTGAAACCTATGGCATCTCTATTAAATAGAATTTCAATCTGCGTGCATATCTAATATGGACTGTAAATGATTTTCCCGCTTATGAAATATTGTCTGGGTGAATGACAGCTGGAAAGCTGGCTTGTCCATACTACATGAAAAAAACAAAATCTTTCACATTGAGACATGGCAGGAAAAATTTATGGTTTGATTGTCATCGTTGTGTCTTTCCACCTGATAATGAATTTAGGAGACTCAATAATGCATTCAGAAGGAATAGAAAGGACTGTGATGGTCCACCTCCAAGGCTGTCTGGTCATGACATCTAGGAGATAGTTTAGGATTTGCCTAAGACCAGCGAATAACCATTGTACAGGCTTGATGGATATGACCTTTTGCATAAATGAACTAAGTAGAGTATATTTTGGGAGTTAGAATATTGGCTTGATAATTTACTTAGAAATAATTTTGATGTCATGCATACTGAGAAGAACTACTTTGACAACTTGTTCAACACAGTTATGGATATCACCGACAAAATAAAGGATAATCGTAAGGGCAGACTTGACTTACCACAATATTTCAAACGCAGTGAATTACACTTAGAGGAGGGGCCCAATGGCAATGTTCTTAAGCCCAAGACTAGTTTTATATTCAAGTTGGACCAATAGCGTCAAATATGTAAGTGGGTCCAAAGTTTGAAGATGCCCGATGGATATGCCTCAAATTTAGGAAAGAGGGTTAATATGGCACAAAGAATATTGCATGGAATGAAAATCCATGATTTTTATTTTTTCATAGAACAATTACTGCCGATTGCTTTTATTGGTTTACCTGAAAACATATGGAAACCAATAACAGAGATCAGTTTGTTCTTTAAGGACTTATGTGCCACCACATTAAAAAAAGAAAATTTGGCGTGAATGGAAAGTAATACTGTTGTTATCACCAACAAGCTGGATAAGATTTTTCTGCCAGAATTCTTCGATGTGATGGAATATCTTCCCATTCACCTTGTGCACAAAGCTCGGCTAGGTGGTCCAGTTCAAACTAGGTGGATGTATCCATTCTAACGGTAAGCAATTGTAATATATTTAAATTCATACATATATTTTTTAAATATAGTAAACATCTAATCTTAAGATTGTGCAGGGCAATTGGAAAATTGAAAAGAGGTCCCAAAATAAACATAGGGTGGAAGGCTCTATAGTTGAGGCATATCTTGGAAGAGAAATGTCTCAATTTTGTTCATACTACTTTTGTGATAAAATTACTTGTTAAAGAAATCGACCAAATCATCATCAGGACGATGTGAATGAGCCTCATTTGCCACCGATATTAATTTTCAATCAATTTGATTGTAAGGCTAAAAATACCATATATCGCCGGCTCGTTCCCACGAAGCTCAAAGCAGCAACTTTGTATGTCTTGCTGAATTGCCCAGAAGTTGAGCCCTTTCTGAAGTAAGGAGATTAAAACTTTAACATATCTTATTTATTTACTCATTCCCCTTAAAGAAGCTAATTGCGTTTTGTATGTTGGATCTTCAGTTCATTTAAGACTCAATTCCACAAAAATCAAGTGTATGCATCCTTTGCAATATGATTTACATATGAGGTTCGTAAGTGTATTAATATTTCTATAAATTTTAAACATTTACATATTCCTCAACTAACATATATATAATATATACATATATAATATTTTTAAGTACACTATTCACCAAATGCAGCCGCATACAATCAACTCTTGAGAGATATTTGCTTGGGTCCAATTGAAGCTCATGCAATGTCCCATTATACAGTTAATGGGTTCAAATATTTCACCGAACAACACTCTAGAACAAGGAAAATAAACAATAGTGGTGTTTAGGTTAAGGGTGATGATGATATTGATTATTTTTGCATCGTACACAAGATCTTAGAACTGGATTATGCTGGTTTTCCAATAAAAAAAATTATCCTCTTTCGATGTAAGTGGTTTGATCCAAGCACAAGAGGCACAAGAGTACATAAGGAGCATAACATCATTGAAGTGAAGCATAATAGGTCGTATCCTGTTTACGATCCATTTGTTCTAGCGCAAAATATTAAACAAGTGTATTACGCTCCTTATCCATTGTGCAGTGACAAGTCGGATTGGTGGGATGTAATCAAAACAAAGCCTATGGGATGGGTGGAAGTTGAGAATGTGCTGGAAACTGCATATCAATATGAAATGCGGATTGATCACCAGCTAGTGGATGTTGACTTAGTGGATAATTTGAATCACCCAAAAAATATATTTGAAGAAGTTATAATTACGCAAGAAGTGGCTGAGTGGGTGGAAGATGAGGAAACTTCCAGAGAGGGTGAATGGTTTAGTGGAGAGTCTTCAGAAGAGGAGGATTAATTGTGTAGGTTGTATTTATTATGTATTGATGCCTTTATGCTTTGTACTATATATTTATCTTTTTGTTTCTCATTTAAGATTGATATGTAATATATTTTTTAAGATTGTTGTTTTTACTGTTCCATAATTTATATAGTAATAAAAATATTCTTGTCTATCTCGGGTTGTTGGAGCAATTTGAAATGTGAATTAGTAACTTAAAATTAGTTACTAGGAATACTTTCTTATATATTCATTTTGTAGGGACTAACTACTTGTTAACTTTATATAATTTAGATGTCAGGCAGAGGTGACAAAGGTAAGGGAAAAGTTGATCTTACAAAACCAAAAAAAGAAAGACAACTTCCGCCTAATAGACAATCGACAGGTATTCATATATCTGAGGGTCGGTTTGCTGATGCGACAGCACGACCCTCATATTCTAGGTCATCCCAGCATTCGATTCCCACTCCTATGCATATGGGGCCACTTCATGGGTCTACACCAATCCAATCTGCTTCTATCACCATGCCACAACCACCACAGTACTATTAGATAGCCAATGGCATATCCGGATATGTGCCATCATTGATACCCTCCAATAGCAGTCACGCAGCTTCGCACAGTGATTCTATTGGATCTATTGGGTTGTCAGATCTTCATCTTGGAGGCACTCCATCTGGTGCTTCAGATCTACCCACGCCAGTGCATTCACCAACACTTGATCTGCAGCCAGGAGACAAAGATGATTATGGGAGGTGTTATCTCATTCCATTTACGACAGGGTAAGATTTCTAAATATAATAACATTATTCATTTTTTGATTACTATATTATTATGCTCTATAAAATTACTATTTGGTCTTGTGTTGTAGGTTTAGGCCGGATGCTAAAGTTGGACAAGTTGTAAGAAAATGCATTTGTCAGAACTTCAACGACTACTAGACCAGTTGGCGTTAGGTTCTAGAACTTGAAAGGGAGAGAATGTTTAAAAAATTTAATGTAAGAATTTAACTTATCGACTACTTAACACTTTGTTAGAAAAAGAGATTGAATATTATATTTTTGTTTTTGTTGTAGAAATTTTACTAGTGGGATAATGTGAATATATGTCTTATAAGGAGAAACTTTTTCAGCAGATATAGATTCAGGTTTAATGGTCTGTTGGATTATGCCCGAACAAACTTGGTAAAACCTGACTGGATTAGTGAACCCTTAAGGCAATACTATATTCGCCTTTGGAATAGCGAAGAATACCAATTGCTGAGTGAAAAATGAAAGAAAACTCAGGCATCATCCAAGAGTGGCTCCCTACATACTGCGGGTGCCAGAAGTACCCTTGTTGTGAAGGAAAAATTGGTATGTAACTTTTATTGTTTTAACTATTTGTTTCTATTTAAATTTTTAATTATTTGAACATTGATAATTTTTTCATATGCAGGAGAAAGAAAAGGGTAGGAGCATACCACTTGAAGAGCTATTCGAGGAGACTCATCTGAAAAAAAAAAAGAACCCGACTGATGAAGATGTCTGGATTGAACATTGTGAAAAAGCTGCCCATGTAAGAAACAAATATTGCATTTATGAATATTTTTCTCAAATTTGATATTATTCAATTATAAGTACTTTAATATTTTTTTACTTTTACTTTTAACTTTACTTTGAATTAATATAGGATAAATATAGGCAGCTCGTTAGTGAGTATCGTAGTACTCAGCCTCCTTACATTCAGGGTAACCCACTACCCCGACATGTAGAGGAGGAGTTATGGGAAAAAATTGTGGGTCCTGCAGTGTCATTACTATGGATACCACAATAATTTTTTTGGCGAGAATATTAGGTGTTCGTCCGACCCTGCATACTCTAGCTCTTCAGTTGATAGAGAAACTATTGAAAGACTAGAAAATATGATTTCTAAACTCACTAAAGAGCTTGCTGAACAAAGAAAGAGGGCGCAGAAGAAGGAGGAGGAAACTTCATCACAAATCAGGATACTGCAGGAGCAGTTCAGCTCTTACATTCAGACTACAAGGATTATTCCTCCAAGTCCTGGTGATGCTGTTTGGGTTGAAAAAGGACTAGGCCCCCCAGATGATATCAGCACAGATGAGGATATGGAAGATGAGGACAAGGACGAATTCGATGAAGATGACTTTTAGTGTTTTGACTTTTGTATGTGTTGTACTTTGAATTTAGACATTATGTTGTACTTTGTACACTTTTGAAACTATTGTTGTAGTTGGTAACACTTTTGAAACTATTGTTGTACTTTAAAATTTAGACATTATATTGTAGTTTGTGCACTTTTGAAAGCATTAACATTTGTTGATATTTTTTTAAAAAAAGTTCCCAGGAAAACCGACCACAAGCTTGTGGTCAGTTTTTCAAAAAAAAAAAAAAAATTAAAAAAAGCCAACCACAAGTGGTCGATTTTCTATTAAATTAATTAATTAATTTTAATATAAAACCGACCACTTGTGGTCGATTTTCTAATAAATACATTAATTAATTTAATAGAAAACCGACCACTTGTGATCGCTTTTTTTAATTTTTATTTTTTAAAAATTAGTTTTTCAAATTTTTAAAACATAATAATAAATTTTAAAAATAAATATATATTTTAAAAAAATCGACCACATGATAAAGCTACCAATAATTTACCGAATGCCCTTTTTGGTCAGTTTTGTTGTCAGAATTTGGGGAAAATCGACCACTTGTGGTCGGTTTTTGTGGTCGATTTTTCTCCTTTTTTTAGTAGTATTAACATAACATATCAAATGTAAAACTATAAAATATAGGTATGATCATATAACACATTATCAATCATTTCTATCAAATGAACAAATTGAACCAAAAATTCACAAAGTAATGACTATTCAAAATTAGTAATTATTCTTTAAATGGCCTTACAAAACAACAAATTTTCACCTTCAACAATGAAGAACTATTTATTCGACTGATGACTGAAAAAATTCAACTTACATAATTTTTCAATCTCAAATTAAATTATATAGATGTGACACCGTTGAGGCTGAAAATGTCACTACATTGCCAAACATTATACATTTATCTTAAAGATACGTCTCATGAACCACGTACGATGCACCTACCGCAAGACTAGTATCAATATAAGGCACAGATATAAAAACTATACTCTTTTGCAAGTGCTTCTCATTGGCTAAGTCTCATCCTAAAAAAACATTTTATTTCTTAGGATATACTCTCAACTTTCCTTGATATTCTATCAACAGACAGTCAAGATCAGTAGTGAAGTAAGAGTAGTACACATTTTTTTTAGTTGGTCTTAATAATTTTATAATTTTTTCAGTTAATAGTTTAATAATTTAAGTACTAGTCTTCTTGCCTAAAAAAGAGTCAACCAAACATGAGCAATGTAGACAGATTAAAGATTTAAGCGGTCCTTATGTGCTTGTTTTGTGCATAGACACAATAGAATTTGAAGCTGCTCGGCGTACTAACCTAAAATGTAGTCAAATGGTGAAAATTTACTATGGGCCTCATGCTCCATGTCATAGTTGCATGAGGCACCTATTATTTTGACACATAATTTTTTTGGGTCCCCACCACTTAAGTAATTCTCATCTTTATTTTCTTTGTGCTCTTAGTTATTTTTTTTTTTGGACAAATCACGTTTTTCCTTTTCCTCTCATGGAGTTAATTTTTATTTACTTTTTTTTCTTCTTTGTCCTTTTTTTCAAATTATTTTTTTCTCGTATTACTATACTAAATAAATTAAAAATTATTCTTTTGTTTCGTCTTTTATCTCCTCCTAGTTTTTATTTGTAAACAAATTAATTTTTTTGTCACTCAATTATGGGACTAATTTATATTTTTTAACTATATTTTCTTAATATTTTGTTAGTGTAAAAAATTTTGGATATTTAAAATTTAAAATTAAATCTCATAAGTAATAAATTTATCTTTCGTAAGTCTATATGATATTATTTCGTAAGAATAAGAAGAGGAGAAGAAAGAATTGTTGTGATAAGTGGGACCAAAAAAGTCCATGTGTCAAAATAATAGATGCCTCATGCAACTATGACATGGTGCATGAGGCCCATAATAAAAATTTTCATCAAATGCTACCACTCTCTAATAATAAAGTGGAGCAGGATCATTGGCCTAATTGAACTTCCCACCCAACCCCTGACATATGCTTCTGAATCAACTATGTCATACGTTGCTATAGCTCTTGCCAACTATCCTTGAAATAAAAAAGGAACTGTATCCTCAACCCTTCCAATTATTAGTTCATGGTGGCAACTTCAAACCGTGCATGCCTTGATTGTGATTCCCACCTAGAGGGAGGCGTTAAGGGAATGACAAAGCATTAAATTCGCATTACCTTTAAGATATTTGCGACCCTTCTATCGAGCATAAATTGAAAATTCAATCTAACTTCTAAAACACAAGTGAGTATAGGTGAGACGACTCCACTTTCCTGCATCCTTCTCCCCACAATAAAAACACCTGAGATGCAAAATATGTGCATCTTAATTAATGACAAGTTTTGGTTCATCACTTCAAGGAATAGGTGACATACTTTAAGCAGTTAACTTATCTACATGATGGACACTTGAGAATACTCGTAAAGTTTGTAAAATTTGAATTAAAATTTTCTAACATAAATACTTTATCATGTATTTAAGTGTTCAACTAGTTATAAGGACCCTCCAGGTCATTTTTCTATTTTCATGCCTTTTCAGCTTTTTGAGCTTCCTGATAGTTGCTACCCATTATTTATGACCTTCCAAGATAGGTGGTTCGGTTTTTGGATAATTTAGTTGAGAATCTCATTAATAATGAGTTTATTCTGAAATTTTAGTTTTAAATTAGAGTTTAGTAAATTTATACTTTTTATTTTTATTGACTTTCTAAAATGTTTTTGATATCTATGAAAAATTCTATATTTATGATATATTTATACTTTTTTTTATAATAGTTTTATAATTTATTAATATTTTAAACGAAGATAGTAAGTCTACTTATGTTAAAAAAATTATTATTATATAATGGAGGCTTTATTCAAGATAATTTTTATTAATTATGATGTATTCAAAAATTCATATTTGTTTTATCACGAGCCTATGTAATACCCAAGTGCATACAGAATGAAATAAATTAGTTTTAGATTGTCACTCCACTCCATGTGGAGTTGAGGGAGATAAACAACACATCTTTACCATTGATGGTAGGCTATCACATATATGTCAACTTAAGACATATTTTAACTACTATATTATATTGATGTTTATAGAATATTTTGAAAACAAATAAAAGTAAGTGATTCCTCTATATCTATTTTGATGAATTTCTGCCACAATTTTCATTACGTAAAAGGAACATTTCAAATGCAAAGAAATAACTCTTCATCAATTATTTTATTCCTTTACAAAGTGATTTTCTTTCTAATGCCGTTGTATATAGGTATATATACAAAGAGGAAAGTTCCATAAAAAAATATTTTTCCATGTTATTTAAGCATCGAAAGGATATCAATTATCCACATCAAGGTATTTGTATTACCCCGTACTTTTTTCTAGCTTGAAATCATCTTAAGAATGTTAGAAACTTACTTTGAAAGATGGATCCACTTTTGTACAAGTTGTATTTTTTTTTTTATGATTTTAACTTTTTTCATGTGGTAAATTGAATTAGCTTTTCAACGATACCAATTTCATCAAAATCCAACATTAGAGGAGAAAGTTATGGCCAAAATACAGAAGACAGTAAAATCGCTCAGGTGCGACGGTGAGGCCGACAGACCGTCGGACAAGCAATAGACCGTCGCCCATGACCGTCGCAGCAAGGCAGTGTGAATACCTTCTACCTAGGAGTGAAGGCTTAGGTCGATGGACCGTCGAACTAGCGACGGACCATCGCTTAGGCCATCGCAAGGGAAACAGTGAGGCCACCTTCTGGATAAGGTACAATGGGTAGGTTGATGAACCATCAAACTTTCGATGGACCATCGCCTAAGACGTTGTAGCCAAGGCAGTGAGACCCTATTCAGGTCCATGTGCAATGGTCGTAATGACGAACCATCGAGCCAATGACAGACCATCATACGAGCCGTCGCGGTCCCGTTCAGTTATCTTAAGTCATTTTTTTAAAGAGGCATTTTTGGTCTTTCACCACCCATTTATATACCCAATTATATCCGAAGAAAGGTCAGAAACTCATTATTATTCTACAACAACAAAATTAGGTTTTTCTCTCTAACGTTAATCTCCAAGAACAAAATCTAAATCTTCTTCAACAACTAAGAGATTCAAATTCTTCAAGTTCACGAACTTCAAGAAGCTCAACCCAGGTATGCTTAGTGTTCATTCATGGACTCTTTTCTTCCATGAAGCCCAAGAATCTCTTTTCAAAGTTTAAGTTTATTGATTCCCTTTATGAATTTCATGATTGGGCTGCTCTATTCATGTTGATAATGAGTAATTGAATTCTATTCCATGTTAGGGGATGAATTTTATGGGGATTTGATTAGTATAGATGTAGATTCATGTAAACCTATGATTAAACCCTTGAATGATGAAATTAGAATTGAATTGTTGTATGATGTTTTGTTACACATACTATGCCTACCATGTGTTTGATTAAATGCCTAGATGAAGGAAAATGCCCAACTAGCATGATATCATGAAATTCCCATATATGTACAAGTTTATGCAGATCACATGTTTGATGAAACACTTCAATAAATGTATTATGGATTATGTTGTTAGTGATGTGTTCAAGTAGGTCATGCTTTGTCAGTTTCCTTCTATCGAGTCCTGGGGGTACTTGTACCCAAAATATTAGCTGTTTTCCTAGAGCCATGTCATGTTTTCATGATACTCTCAGTCAAGCTATGATACTTAGACTTCAGACAGTCTTATGACTTAGGAAAATGCCATGATCTCATGAACTCAGTCAGTTGTCAGATATCAGTGGTGTTCCGTCAGTCAACGGAGTCAGTAACTCAGTCTATGTTCAGTTTCAAAAAAATCATGTTTAGAGTCTATTCAGATAGGATTAGGAATTAGCACAGAGTGAACCCAAGGATGGGAATGTACACTGTCCGATGAGGGTGTGATTCTTAGAAGCAATCCTTGCGTTCCAGAACTATGTAGCCAGAATAGGTTAAGATATCATAGCCTGCTATGTGAGGGTAGATAAGGTGGCTTAACCTGCTATATGAAGGTTCCTACCGTTCTCACTAGTGTTATCCGTTATATTAGGGTCACTTACATATTGTCCTTATCAGTGGCGCGGGATTGACACCCTTTTAACCAGGACACAGATTGGACCTCAATTCAGCTATAATGCGTTATTTGGAGCATGTCAGTTAGATGATTATCTCCCATAGTCTCAGTATCAGTCTCAGTAAAAGAACTCAGATAGTTCTTCAGAATTCAGGACTGTCAGTTACAGTCAACTCAGATACAGTACAGAACTCAGCAAGTTCCATCAGATTCAGGACTGTCAGATACAGTCACTCATTTTACCAGTTATCAGAATTCAGTTATTAGTCATGTTAGTCATCAAAATACTCATGTTATTATGATTTCAGATATAGTTACTATGTATGCATGCACGTCTTCTCACATTCATATTAGTCAGTTAGCCAGTATTATTCATGCATATGAACCCCATGCATTCCGCCTACCTCACATGCATACCAGTACATTCAAAGTACTAAAATATTTGCACTATGGTGTCTTATACCATAGGTTCAGAGACACGAGCTCCAAAGCATCAGTAAATTCTAGATATCAGCAGTCAGAGTTAGCAGTGAGTCCTCATTCTCCGAGGATATGATTATTTTCTATTATCAGATTAATTAGTTTATTAGTTGGAGTTATTTAGGGACATGTCCCATCAACTCCTTACTCAGACAGTTCAGTTAGTTAGAGGCTTTCTAGACTATTATGGTCAGATAGTTATTTTAGTTGTTTTGGGTATTTCATACCCCATTTAGATGTTATATTTTACTTCAGTTATGTGAACCTTATAGCCTTTCAGTTCATGCTTCTGCATTATTCAGTATATTATGCAGTATACAGGTACAAATATTAGTCATGGATTAGTTTATGGTCCTTCGGGGTTATGAGCACTGTGTAGTATTCCGAGTACCAGATTCAGGACATTACAAGCTTAGTATCAAAGACTAAGGTTCAATGAAGTCCTAGGTAGTCTGAAAGCCACATCTAGTAGAGTCTTGTGCACGTATGTGTTGCGCGCCACATTTATGTGCAGGAGGCTATAAGATGTTTTAGGAACAGTTTCCTTTTTTTTAGTATTTATGTCATGCCAGTGAGCATAATCTCAATCTAATCTCTCACTCTAATCTATTTCTTCTCCTTATTTTAGAACATGCCTCCCAAGAGAAGAACCCAGCCTATCCAAGAAGATCCTTTGGACGATCATGTTTCTCATGCAGAGTTCAGGGCCGCATTTACTACTCTTGCTCAGTCAGTTTCTGCTCATAATGAATGACCAGCTATCATTCTATCTAATCTAGTGGCCAATTCAGCTGCAGCCAGGATTCAGGACTTCACACGAATGAATCCTCTATCTTTTCTTGGGTCTAAGATAGATGAAGACCCTCAGGAATTCCCAGATCAAGTGCAGAAGGTTACAGACATAATGGGGGTTGCTTTTAGTGAGAGTGCTGAGATAGATACATATCAGTTGTAGGATGTTGCTCACACTTGGTCCAAGTAGTGGAAGTCAGAGAGGGCAGATAATGCAGGGCCAGTTGAGTGGGAAGAGTTTTCTTCTATTTTCCTTGATAGATTCTTTCTCGTGGAGCTTAAAAAAGCTAAGGTGCTAGAATTCATCAACCTCAGGAAGGGAAATATGATAGTGAAAGATTATTCTCTTAAGTTTACTCAATTAGCCAGATGTGCCCCTCATGTAGTTGTAGATAATAGGGTAAAGTTGAGTAAGTTCGTTTCGGGGGGGAATGATAGTGTGGTTAATAACTGTAGATCCGCCATGCTGAATAGTCATATGACTTAAACCAGGATTATGACTCATGCTCAGCTGATAGAGGAGCAAAAGATTAACATGAGGGAGAAGCAGAATAAAAGAGTAAAGACAGGAAGTTTCAACTTTGCTCAGCCTAAGTTAGAAAGAGGAAATCATTCTCGATTTCGTCCTAAGTCTTCATTTCCAGCTCCTTCATCAGCCAGTTCTCCAGTTCCTAAGTTCATAGAGGGTAAAAAAGATAAAGCACCAGGATCTAAGTCTCAGGGCAGTGTTAAAAGTGCTCACACCTACCCTCTTTACCAGACTTGTGGTAAGCACCATCAGGGTATTTTCAGAGTTGGTAGTGGTATTTATGTTAGATGTGGAAATCCAGGCAACAGAGTCAAAGACTGTCCTTATCCAGGTCCTCAGGGTCAACAAAATTACTCCATAACTCAGTCCGATCGCCCAAATCAGTAGGGTGCCACCTTCAGTACTACTAGTAGGCAACGTCCAAATCATCTCTATGCTCTTCAGTCCTAATAGGATTAGGAAAATTCTCCTGATATGGTTATTGGTATGTTACAGATCTTTCATGTTCACGTTTACACTTTGCTAGATCCAGGTGCTTCTTTGTCTTTTGCTACTCCCTACATAGCAGTTGATTTTAGAGTCAAGTCTTGAAATTCTAGCAGAGCCCTTTTCAGTTTCTATCCAAGTGGGTAAAACCATCATATCTTGGTGGGTATATAGGAACTGACCGATTATAATATCTTAGAAAGTCACTGCAGCAGACTTAGCAGAATTAGAGATGACTGATTTTGATGTTATTATCTGTATGGATTAGCTTCATTCCTGCTATGCCACAGTAGACTATAGAAATAAAATAGTCCATTTCCAGTTTCCGAATGAACCCATCCTAGAGTGTAAGGGTAGTGTATCTGCTTTTAGAGGTCAGCTTATTTCCTACCTTCAGGCACGAAAAATGTTATCTAAGGGATGTGTCCATCATTTTATCCATGTTAAGGACACTAGTTCTGAAACTCCAAGTCTTGAATCAGTCCCAGTCATGAACGAATATTCAAATATCTTTCCCGAAGATCTTTCAGGAATTCCTTCCAAAAGGGAAATAGACTTCGGCATTGATCTTTTTCTAGATAATCAGCCTATATCTATTCTGCCATATAGAATGACACCAACAGAACTTAGAGAATTGAAAGAGTAGTTGAAGGATCTCTTAGATAAGGGATTTATTAGGCCCAGTGTGTCCCCATGGGGTACTCCAGTATTATTCATGTGTAAGAAAGACGGTTCTCTCAGAATGTGTATAGACTACCATCAACTTAATTAAGTTCACGATCAAGAACAAGTATCCTCTTCCCAGAATTGATGACTTGTTTGACCAACTTCAGGGTGCTAGCTATTCTCTAAGATAGACCGCAGATTCGGCTATCATCAACTTAGAGTCAGAGAATGTGACATTTTGAAAATAGCTTTTCGTACTCGGTATGGTTACTATTCCTAGTCATGTCCTTTGGTCTCACCAATGCCCCAACAACTTTCATGAACTTGATAAATTGTGTATTTAAGTAGTACTTAGACATGTTCATCATAATCTTCATAGATGATATTCTGGTCTATTCCAGTAGTGAGCGAGATCATGTAGACCATCTCAGAATAGTACTTCAGACTCTCAGTGATCATTAGCTATTCGCCAAATTCAGTAAGTACGAATTTTGGCTAAGGTCAATAGCATTCCTTGGCCATATCATTTCCGATGATGGTGTTAGAGTAGATTCTCAAAAGACTAAAGTAGTAAGAAACTGACCTTGCCCTATCTCTCCATCAGATATCAGGAGTTTCCTGGGTTTGACTGGCTATTATAGATGGTTTGTTGAGGGATTTTCTTCTATTGTATCCCCTATTTCTAGATTGACTTAGAAGAAAGTCAAGTTTCAGTGGTCAGGTCCTTTCGAGAAGAGTTTTTAGGTGTTGAAGACTCGACTCACCTCAGCTCCAGTTCTAGCTCTTCCAGATGGTTCAGATAGGTTCATAGTGTATTGTGATGCATCCAGAGTAGGTTTGGATTATGTCCTCATACAGCATGGTAAGGTTATATCCTACAACTCCAGACAGCTTAAACATCATGAGAAGAATTATCCTACTTATGATCTTGAGTTAGCGCCGTCGTATTTGCCTTAAAGATTTGGAGGTATTACCTATACGGTGTTCATGTAAAAGTGTTCACGGATCATAAGAGCCTTCAGTATACCTTTTCTTAGAAAGATCTCAATCTTCATCAGAGAAGGTGGTTAGAGCTCTTGAAAGACTATAACATAAGTGTCCTTTATAATTCGAGCAAGGCCAATATAGTGGCCGATGCTCACAGTAGACTATTTATGGGTAGTGTTGCTTATGTCAAAGATAGTAAAAAGAAGTTAGCTCAGGAAGTCCATCAGATTGTCAGACTATGCATTCTCTTAGTCGATACAGAGGAGGGTAATATATAGGTTCAGAGTAGTTCAGAATCATCTCTAGTTTCTAAGGTGAAAGAAAAGCAAGATAAGGATCCTAGCCTTGTCAAGTTAAAAGAGTCAGTCAAGGATTAAAAAGTAGAGGTTTTCTCCCAAAAGGGAGATGGTGTTTTGCGTAGTCAGGGTCATCTGTATGTTCCAGCTATAAATGACTTAAGGCAGCGAATTCTTGCAGAAGCGCATGGTGTGCGCTACTCTGTTCATCCAGGGGCCACAAAGATGTACCATAATTTATGTGAAATCTATTAGTGGAGTGGGATAAAAAGAGACGTTGTAGATTTTATGGCTAAGTGCTCTACATGTCAGCGGGTTAACATAGAGCATCAGAAGCCTAGTGGGTCCATGCAGGAGTTCAGTATTCCTACTTAGAAGTGGGAAGAAGTGAACATGGACTTCATGACAGGTTTGCCTCAAACTCATCATCAGCATGATTCAATCTGGATCATTGTAGACAAAATGACAAAATCAGCCCATTTCCTTTAAGTCCATACCTCTTATTCAACTGAGGATTATGCCAAACTCTATATCAGGGAGTTAGTAATATTACATGGTGTTCTGCTATCTATTATCTCAAACAGAGGTACCCAGTTCACCTCTTATTTATGGAAAGCATTTCAAAAGGGTCTTGGTACCGAAGTTTATCTCAGTATAGCCTTCCATCCTCAGACAGATGGTCAAGTAGAAAGGACCATTCAGACTTTAGAAGATATGTTGCGTGCGTGTGCAATTGATGTCAAGGGAAGTTGGGATGACCACTTTTCTTTGATTGAATTTCCATACAGCAATAACTATCATTCCAGTATTAATATGGTTTCATTTGAAGCTCTCTTCGGTAGGAGATGTAGATCTCTAATTGGTTGATTCAAAGTTAGTGAGGCTCAATTATAGGGCTTGACTTGGTATTCGACGCCTTAGAGAAAGTCCAGTTGATTAGAGAAAGACTCCGGGCTGCTAGAGCCGACCGAAGTCTTATACAGATATTTGTAAAAAAGATCTCGAGTTCAAGATTGGTGACTATGTCTATCTAAAGATCTCTCCCATGAAGGGAGTGAAGAGGTTCGGCAAGAAGGGAAAGATCAGTCCCCGATATGTCTATCCCTTCAAGATCTTAGTCGTTTTGGCAAGGTAGCTTATGAGCTTGATTTGCCTTCAGATCTAGCCTTAGTTCATCCAGTCTTCTATGTTTATTTGCTAAAGAAATATATAGGTAACCAAACAGTTGTAGTCCCTCTTCAGAGCATCGATGTTCAGAACAACCTCTCTTATGAAGAGATTCTAGTTGAAATCCTAGACTATTAGACTCATAGATTGAGGAACAAAGAAGTCCCTCTAGTTAAGGTTTTTTGGAAAAATTAGTCTGTTGAGGGAGCTACTTGGGAAGCAGAAAAAGACATGCGCACAAAGTATCCTCACCTCTTCTTCGCCAACTCAGATCGAGCTCAAGGTAACAGTTCTCCTTAAGCTTACTCAGTTTTATGTTCAATGTTCGTCATAAACTTGGTATTAAATACCATTGCTTATTCAGTCATGCATTCATGAATCAGCTCAGTTATATAATTATGCATCAGACATGCATTCTCATTGTAAGAAACTTAGTTTATCAGATCACCCAGTCATGCATTCATGAATTAGTTACACATGAATCAGATAAGCATATTTAGTGTGATGTGTTCAGTTATCAGTCATGTCAGTCATGAGGTTATGTTCCAGTTGTTCATGTTCAGTATGTACATCGGTTATCTTCTCCCCTCACTCTCAGTCTCATTCGAGGATAAATGTTCTCAAGAAGGAGATATTGTAATACCCCGTACTTTTTCCTAGCTTGAAATCATCTCAAGAATGTTAGAAACTTACTTTGAAAGATGAATCCACTTTTTTACATGTATTATTTTTGTAATATTTTCACTTTAGTCATGTGGGAAATTGAATTAGATTTCCAATGAAACTAATTTTATCAAAATACGACATCGAAGGAGAAAGTTATGGCCAAAATACATAAGGCAGTAAAACCGCCCAGGTGGGACGGTGAAGCCGACGGATCATTGGAATAGCAACGGACCATCGCCCAAGACCTTCACAGTGAGTTAGTGTGACTACCTTCTTCCTAGGAGTGACGGCTCAGGCCGACGAACCGTTGGACTAGCAACGGATCGTCGCTCAGGCCGTCGTAATGGAAATAGTGAGGCCACCTTCTGGATAAGGTGCGACCGGCCAGTTGATGGACCATTAAACTTTCGATGGACCATCATCCAAGCCATCGCTGCCAAGGTAGTGAGACCCTATTCAGGTCCACGTACGACAGTCGGAACAATGGACCATTGAGCCAGCGAAGGACCGTTGCACGAGCCATCGCAGGTCTCGTTCAGTTATCTTAAGTCATTTTTTTAAAGGGGAATTTTTGGTCTTTTACCACCTGTTTATATACCCAATTATACCTGACCAAAGCTCTAAAATTCATTATTCTTCTATAATATTTTCTCTCTAACGTTAACCTCCAAGAACATAATCCAAATCTTCTTCAAGAACTAAGATATTCAAATTCTTCAAGTTCAGGAACTTTAAGAAGCTCAAACCAGGTATGCATAGTGTTCATTCATAGACTCCTTTCATCCATGAAGCCAAAGAATCTCTTTCTAAAGTTTAAGTTTATGGATTCCCTTTATGAATTTCATGATTGGGCTACTCTTGTTCATGTTAATAATGAGTAATTGAATTCTATTCCATGTTGGGGGATAAATTTTATGTGGATTTGATTTGTATAGATGTATATTCATGTAAACCTATGATTAAACCCTTGAATAATGAAATTAGAATTGAATCATGATATTTAATTGTTGTATAATGTTGTTTACACATACTATGCCTACCATGTGTTTAATGAAATGCCTAGATAAAGGAAAATGCCCAACTAGCATGATATCATGAAATCCCCATGTATGTACAAGTTTATGTGGATCACATGTTTTATCAAATGCTTCAATAAATGTATTATGGATTATGATGGTAGTGATGTGTTCAAGTAGGTCATGCTTTGTAAGTTTCCTTCTATCGAGTCCTGGGGTACTTGTACCCAAAATATTAGTTGTGTGCCTAGAGCCATATTAGGTTTTCATGATACTCTCAGTCAAGCTATGATCCTTAGACTTCAGATAGTCTTATGACTCAGGAAATTTCCATGATCTCATGAACTTAGTCAGTTGTCAAATATCAGTAGTTTTTCGCCAGTCAACGAAAGTTAGTAACTCAGTCCATGTTCAGTTTTAGAAAAATCATGTTCAGAGCCTATTCAGATGGGAGTAGGAATTAGCACTGAGTGAACCCAAAGATGGGAACGTACACTGTCAGATGAGAGTGTGATTCTTAGAAGCAATCCTTGCATTCAAGAACTATGTAGCCAACATAGGTTGAGAAATCATAGCCTGCTATATGAAGGTAGATGAGGTGGCTTAACCTGCTATATGAGGGTTCCCATTATTCTCACTAGAGTTACCTATTATATTAGGGTCACTCACATATTTTCCTTACCATTGGTGCGGTATTCACACCCTTCCAATTAGGGCACAGATTGGACCCCAATTCAGCTATAATGAGTCATTTGGGGAATGTCGGTTAGATAACTATCTCCCACAGTCTCAGTATCAGTCTCAGTAAAAGAACTCAGATAGTTCTTCAGAATTCAAGACTGTCAGATACAGTTAACTCAGATACAATAGAAACTCAGCTAGTTCCATCAGATTTAAGACTGTCAGATACAGTCACTCATGTTATCAGTTATCAAAATTCATTCATTAGTTATATTACTCATCAGCATACTCATGTTATCATGATTTCAGATATAGTTACTATGTATGCATGCATGTATTCTCACATTCATATTAGTCAGTTAGCCAGTATTTTTTATACATATGAACCCCATGCATTTCGCCTACCTCACATACATACCAGTATATTCAAAGTACTAACACATTTGTGCTATGGTGTCTTATACCATAGGTTCAGAGACACGAGCTCCAGAGCATCAGTAGATTCCAGATATCAGCAATCAAAGTTAGCAGTGAGTCCTCATCCTTCGAGGACATTATTATTTCTCTATTATCTCATTAATTAGTTTATTAGTTGGAGTCAGTTAGGGACATGTCCCATAAACTCCTTACTCAGACAGTTCGGTCAGTTAGAGGCTTTTCAGACTATTATGTTTAGACAGTTATTTAAGTTGTTTTGGGTATTTTATACCCCGTTTAGATGTTATGTTTTACTTTAGTTATGTGAACCTTATGGCCTTTCAGTTTATGTTGCTGCATTATTCAGTATATTATGTAATATACAGGTACAGATATCAGTCATGGGTTAGCTTGTGGTCCTTTGGGGTCATGAGCACTGTGTAGCATTCTGGGTACCAGATTTGGGGCGTTACAGTATTTAAGCTCTGTTTATGGCGAGACACCATTTGGAGACTTCTCAAAGGGGGTAGACTTTGGTGCGATGATCATGAGCAGCACATTTGAACTCCAGATAGGCTTCGATCTACTTATCTCTATGAGATTATGTGTTGTATATTTCATATGCTAGTTAGGGACTGTAGGTTATGTTTATATCCAGATATATCGTGACTTGATCTAATTAGTAGGGGTGTGCATTGGTTGGTTCGGTTCAGTTTTATGTTTTATTGGTTTGATTTTTTGGTTTTTGGTTTTTAAGTATGCAAAACCAATAGCCAACCAATAAGATATTTTCTTATCGATTTTTGGTTTATCGGTTTTTGGTGCTTAGCGATTTAGTTTTCGGTTTAACCAATAAGAAAATACTCATAAAATAAAAATAGTAACAACTAAAATAAAAAAATGAAATCTTAGTTGCCGCCAAAATCATACGCAATGCATTTTAGTTTACTTGAATCTTCAAACTCGAACTGAATATTAATTCAGTTTTTTCAGAAAAAAACTGAATCCTAATTATTGGAAGCTACTAAATGCTTCAAACTTTCCAATATGACAATACCCGAGCTTTGTATTGTGCCTTTGTTGGCCTGAATAGTTTAATACTTTGTGAATCTCTGAATTGTTAATAAGTAGTGTATGTTTATGTGTGTGTGTGTGTATATATATATAAGTAATATAAATATTTATATATATAACACAAATAGGAGTAAAACAATAACTTAGTGTATCCTTATTGGGTTATCGGTTTAACTGATAACCCAATAAGCTAAAACCAAAAGCGAACCGTTTATCCAATAAATTTTTTTTATAAAACCAATAAAAAATCGTTAACCCAATACCAATAACCCCATAATATTTTTATCAGTTCGGTTTGATTTTTGCACCCCTACTAATTAGTGAATTGAACAGTATTCTCCGGCTAGATTCTTTTAGTAGCTTTATGCTCTTGTTTACCCTAGTTTCTCAATTTTTGACATTTATATCCTTATGAGTTTTATATTTTTGGGCTCGAGGCTATGGTTACGATACCAGCTGGACACCAAATTAGTACTCTAGTGCATTTATACACATTTAGTGGTATGATTTGAGTTAGAACCTTGATTTTACTAGTGTTTTCTGAAAAGAGATTTATTTTCACCTTTTCTTAACTTTTAAAATTGACTCTTTAAAAATGAAAGTCGTACCACCCTTATTAGTGAAATATGATATTTTAAACTAAATATACTAGAAAATATGATAGAGGCTTATTTCGGTCCATTATTGACTCACTCATTTTACCACTACTTATTTCACTACATTCGAGAGTGATTTCAATCCCTTTTACATTATTATTCATTTTGGTCCCAGATTTAATCTCGAGCAATGGGTTTATAGATTTATGCTCATTTACCCTTGGTTCAAGTCTGAGAAACTATTACACTCTTATTTCTCCCCAATACTAGATGGAGTATATTGGTTATGATGTTTACTGAATGTCTTATTTTGGGACCAAGCAGTGTATATAGATATCTCGAGTCTCCTATGGGCCTTTCGTTCGATGAGTCATGATACCAAAGAAGGATAATCATCATTGGTCCTGCCTTTGCTGGATACTGAGCTGGAGGAGGTATATACACTTGGTAAATTCTGACACTCGATTGGTTGATGGTACTGGATTATCCTTGCATTCATTCATTATTATGCATTGCCCAATATAATTGTTTGGAACTTTCATCTATCAGTCTTATAGGTCATTATAGATAAATGTCATGGTTGTTGTTTTCTAAGTGTTTGCTTGTTATTTCTGGATTCATGGGGGCCCGAGTAAGTTATTGTTTGTTCAGAGTAGACAATTACATATTTATTCATTATTATTGTATAGTTCATGGTAGGTCGGTGACGAATTGGTACCCAAGGTTATAGGTCCGCCTTCGAGTTTTCTTATTCTTTATTATGGTAAACATTGATTATCGTTAGACTATCTCTTGCCTATGCACATTTCAGTTAGTGACTCTGCTTATGCTAGTCTTAGATCCCTTATTGCTTATGATTTTGGGAAGTTTGGATTAGCTCCTTCAGAGTAGTTTCTTCGTATTTGGTTATCCATATAACATAGTGATATAATATATATATATATATATTCTTTGGATACTATTTGTATATCATTTATATCCTTCTACTACAATCATATATTGTATATCTCTTTCTTCATTAACTATAGTATATGGACTAGTTACTTACGAAATCGTGTGTCGTCCCTGCTTATTAGTAATACCTGATAGTTTACCTTTACTTTTTCATTAGAAATTTTATGTTTCGTTTCCAAAGTATTTGCCCATAGTTATATTCCTACGTTACATGTTATTTAAACGAACATTATCTTAGAGCTCAGTCGGATGATGCCTACTGAGTACCTCGTGTTTGGTACTTATACTATACTTCTGCAGTCTGTGAATCATAGTACTAATTCTCACTATTGATGTGTGCATTGTGCGGAGAAGATATGGATCAAAAATTTAGGGTGAGCTCCTGATGTTCGGAGTTTTCCTTGACCTCCCTCTTACTATTAGACTAATCTTTATTTTTCCATATCAGATACACCTTTGTATATATTTACTATGTGTTCTACTTTGTACTCTTATTGTATTAGAAGCTCTTGTACTGACATCTCTAGGTTTTGGGGATGTGTTTACTTCCTTCTAATCTTTTCTTCTCTTTTATTTAGTTTTGCTTTCGTTTTTCTTATTAGCTTATTATTAGTTATTCCGAACTATGGGTTGCTTACCTACTGGTGGACTGCGGTAGGTGCCATCATGACTTGAGAAAATTGGGTCGTGTCAAATTAGCATCAGAGCATAGGCTCATCGGTGTTTTGGTACAAGAGTTAACTGCTTAGTAGAGTCCTGCAAATCGATGCTGAGATGTCTATATCCTATCTTCGAGAGATTATAGGGCATTCTTATGAAATTCTATTCTTGACTTCTTATCGTGTGTCTATACTTCTATGAACCTCTAAGTACTTCTTTTGTCTCCACTCTTTCCCAGATGGATAACACGAGGTTGTCGATAGATAAGGATGAGACTTCTACGTGTGTTACAAGAGTTTTAGCTCAATATCAGGCTAGGGAGTTAGGGATTGATATCGAGGATCTTCAGTGTCGGCTAGAGAGCTGGGGCCAACCCAAGCTCCAACAGAGTTTGTGAATACCTCAACTTCTTAGGATACTATGTTAGGAGTTTTGATTCATTTCGCGGATACATCATAGTCAGTGGTGGTGCCTAGTACCTCAAATGATTCCCATGCTAGAGTTGGATTTGCTGCTTTTTCAGTAGGATTCATTATCAGTTTTAGAGTATGAGATAAGGTTTTCGAGCGAGATAAGTGTACTTTTATATTGTACCCTTTAGAGTATGAAATGGTGCAAAAATTTATTAGAGGATTAGCTTTGTGTAAAAATTTATTAGAGGATTAGCTTTACCTCTCTGCTTGGCATTAGAGTATTTGATAACAGCTGAGTCTTTATTTCCTCAAGTTATTGATCATATGAGGACTACAGAGAGGGCATATCTTAAGACATATGGAGATGGAAATAAGAGGCTATGTCAGCAGTATAGTGTTAGAGGTGTCCCATCTGGAGATAAGGGCCCTCCCAATAGAGCCCAGCATTGCTTGCAGCCTATTAGGTCCATACAGGTAATATCTCAGGTTATGGGTGGATAAGTCATGGTGGTCATATTAGATAGGGTTCTGGTTAGACATCATTGGGCAATTAGTTTAAGTCGTTAGGCTGTGACAGCCATTCGAGGTTAGCAAGTTAAGTGCATCAGAGAGTTCTAGGGGCAAGTTTTAATTGTGGAGAGGTTGGCCATTGGTCTAGAGAGTGCTCCAAGCATGAGTTGGTCAGCTAGTTGGGGTCACCTTATATTTATAGCTAGGATAGAGCTTTAAGGATTTGTTATGATTGTAGAGAGATAGGTAATTTCTCCAGAGAGTGTCCCCAACATAGGATTAATGGGTAGTCAGCGCAACCAGATCAGTCTCTAAAGGTTTTAAATGCTTAGCTCATATATGGACGCATTCAAATTCTTACTTCGATAGACATGTCAAGGACTATGTCTTTGAATTCCATCATTAGAGGTGTGATGGTGATTTATTATATTTTAGTTTCTATTTGATTGTGTTGAGGTTTTCATACCCATCAGTCATTTTATGCCTTAAAATTATTAAATTTATTGTTGCGAGCCTTTGTGAGGATTTATGCATATATGACTACCCCCGCTGCTGATTACTTTTAGTAGTGGATTGAGTATATTAGTATTGTTATTCCTTGGGGTTTAGCAATGTCTCCCAAATAACACCTCTCAAAAAATATAAAGCGGTCACTGAATCAAATATAGAACCAAACTAGGTTGGGTCGATCCTACGAGGAATAGGCTGAACGTCTATAAAAAATTTGCTGATGTAATTGGAAATTACATAAATAAAAAGAGGGGTTATGTAACAGTAAGGACAATAGTAATAGTTGCTAGTTAATTGGGCTGTGATCAATTTGAGACGAGAACTAGGATTGTATTCCACATGACTTCATAACTCCATAGGTTGTTCGTACTTGGAAGACTATCCCGTTGCCTTACATAAAAAATCCAACAAGATATATATCACCCAATCGTCTCTCGACCTTAATTTAGATGAATTTCACTTATCTCCTCTCGTATTCAGGGCATCATATCACTAACCTTTGTTTTGTGATCTCAGATTAACTATCTTAGTTACAACTTAAGTTAATTAAATGAAGGTAAGTAGATTCAAATTACTATTGTTATTTTATTTTCCTAATCTCTACCTTTCTCTCGAGAAACTCTAGAATAAGCGAGTTCCTAACATTGGCCACCATCAAGAAAGCAATCAAGCAGAAGGAAATATCAATAAATGAAAGAACACCAGTCTAGAATGGATTTGCACTTAATCTACTTCGTTAATTCATCATGGTTCCCACAACTCTAGTTATGGATTTTAGGTACTCATAATCGTAATAGCAAACGAAGATTTCATAGATCAAAGTATAATATTGAACTTACAAGAATAGGATGAAAAACAAAAATCTCAAATCGATTAGAAATCCAATGTCAATAATTTCAAGATCAATAATGTATCTTAGAACCTCAAAAAAATGTAAAAAGTGTATAAAGTACGTAAAATGTATATATACTAATCACAAAACCCTATAGGAGTATTTATAGATACAAAATGAATCCAAACCTAAACTGTAGGAAAAGTATGTCGGCAGCACCTACGACTCGTGGGTTGAGTCGCGGATCAGACTTATGAGTTGTGACTTGAAATTGTGAAAATCAGGCTCAACATAAAGCTTCAATACTTGACTCACAACTCCTACTCACGATTCGTGGGTTGGAGCCACATATCATGGGTCACTTCGTGGGAATCAGACTCTACTTTTTAGTATCAGATCTCCAAGTCATGCCTCCATTTACGCTACGTAGGTCCTACCCACGAGTCGTGGGTCAACTTGTGGGCACCACTCAACTTAGGTTTCGTCCTTATTTCTCAGTTATTGCTCCAAAACCTATTTTTTTGCACAATCAACACAAAAACACATCATATCTAATATGAATACCTAAGGCCCTGTATAATTTTCTTGTTTTAAGCATCGAAAGTTTCGTGAAACCATGACACATCAACATCCTCAACTTATACATGTAGCACAAAATCCTAACATGAAAGTGATCAAGTGATGGCATTATATTAGCAACAATTAACATAGCATTTATACAAAAGACACTACCAGAACAAATAAGCAGCTAACAATGCAACCCATGTACCCTCAAGTACCATACTCTCATAGTATCATAATGAATATCAATGCAAGTAATACATCAAAGTTATCACGTTCAAAAATAATTTCAAAGAATGTGTATGAAATACCATAGGCTTGTTCTTATTTTCTACAGCTTAGTTTTTTCAGACAATTGGATTGGGATCACTATAGGACTTTTCTGGTTTGTAGTGTAGGCTTGGCGGCCGGTATGGTACATATGGGTAATAGTGGCTCAACACTCCTTCACACCACACTTACATATTTGGATGCACTGTTCAACCATACTTTTTTTATTCTCCCATTTTATCTGTTATTTCTTTGTGATTGGGTATGGTTTTCTTCATACTTTCTATTTATTTCTTCTCTTTCTTTTTCTCTCTTGTATTCTTGTTTTTCTTTTTTTTTTTCTTTTTATACCACACCAACCCTAACTTTTTTTCTTTTTTCAACTTCTCCTTCATACCCATTTTTAAGTACGCACCCCTATGATAGCCAACCTCAACTTAGGCAATTTGCCTGAATTTAGGTACACAATGTCCACGAAGGGACCAGGGCCAAAGCATGTTCAGTGTAATTAAAACAGGAAGGTGAATTGGTTAAACATAAAAACCGTTCACTTTAGGCTCAAATTCAGTCAAGGGATACTTATTTTCATTTGGTCAGTCGTTTAGGTTAAAAGTGGACTTATTCAAACATTGCCTATGATCCTGTCTAATCAACTATCCTACAACCTAGGCAAGATTAACCAGGAAAGTTATGGATCGCACACATAAAGTGAACTAAGTAAAAACCTCACACTCACATAGTACATGGTTACATTATTACTACTACCCATCTGGTTCATGCAATGCTAAACTATGATTATTTTATCCCTAATACTATACCATAACAAGGATCCAATAATGGTCACAATGTCATATCTTCACAACATATAATTCATAACAAAAATAGGACGGGTATTATTTTATTCACCATAAAAACAAAAATTTGAACGGACCAAGGTTTCTTATTTTTTTCCTAATAAAAAAAAACATAACACATATAATGAATAATATGATATTCTATACATGCCAGCTCTCTCTGGGGAAAAGAGACGTAACAACGAAAACTCTGAGAGGAAATCTAGACCTACAAATAGCCCTACCCCCATCAAATAAGAATGTATTATCCCCAATAAATTAGGCCAAAATAAATCAAGGGAGTTAAGATCATACTTGTGGAACCTAAGATGCATAGGTGAGATGCCAATCACACTAACAAGAATCAAATCAAATGTAGAAATAATAAGGGACCTTGGGTTGCCTTCTAAGAAACACCTGATTTAACATTGTGGCATAACATGGAGGTCTTAATTACTTATACTTCATCAAGATAGTGCGTGATTTAGCTTCCAGAGTCATCAAAGATGTTTATTACTAAAACCACCCTCATGTCTATTGACTGCTTTATAGTTTTGTAAACATTAAATGTGACTTCCTTATTATCTAGTCTAAACTTTAGCTCACCCCTTTTCATATCTACCAATGCTCTGTTGGTGGCTAAAAATGACCCCCACCCCCCCAAGATTATGGGCATGTAAAAATCAAACTCGCAATCTAATCTAAGATTTTCAGAGCATACTCCAAACAAAGAATCATGAAGGCTCCACCTATAATAGTATATACTAAAACCTTGGTTTTAACATTTAAGTCTCTATAGAATATCTATAGAATGTTTCTCCCCATGATTTTGTAATTTAAAACATTTTGCAACTTCTTCTTGAACCTCAGCCATGTCTCATATAATGCCTTTGAATACAACTTTCTATAATTATAGATCCTATTCTTCAATTACAATATTCTAGAGGGCGGGAATAATTGGTCCAAGAACTGTGTCCTCAACTCATTCCAAGTGGTGATAGAGCCATGAGACGGCTCTCCTAACCATAAAATCACCTCTCCTATTAGAAAGAATGGGAATAACCTCATTCTTATAACTTTTTGAGTCAACCCAAGAAGATTGTACTAAGTGAAAATCCCCACAAAGTTCATGAGGTTCATGCTTGTATCATCACTAGGAAAACCAACAAACACCCCCTTTAAGTTCAGTTATTGGATCATCGCACTCATAATATCGAATTAGTTCCTTGGGGTAATTCTAGAGGAATGATTGCACCTATTTCAACTGGTTCAATATACCCTAAATCCTCATCTGGATTATCATACACTGGCAGGTATTGTTGTATGGATTTTTGACCTTTGTTTATTCTTATTATATCCTTGTCAAGTGTGGCTTGATGCTCTTCCTCCTTATGTCAATCTCTTTCTTCCCTAGCTACTCGTCGGGTAGGTACTTGCCTAATAGTTTTTCAGCCATCAAATGAGTAGCAACCTTCTCTACAATTGTTTATACATCATGCTGAAGTGGCCGAGTCAATGTTGCTGGGTCATCATGAACCCCTTTGAGCAAGTCTGTTTAATCATGAACTCCTTCTCTCTCCATCTTAAAATTCTATCATAGGTTCTATCAAGTTAGAGTCAAATACAATCAGGAAATTTTTTTGAATCCGAGTACTGGGCATACACCGACATATGCCCTAGAAATAGTAGAAAATAAAAAATCAACAAACAAAACTAATAACTCCAACAAACTCTATTTAGCAATTCTTAATTATATTCCTCAACAATGGTGCCAAAATTTTTTGTCACCTAAATTATACTTTTTGAACAGTATAAAGAGGTGCTGAAGAAAATATAGCACCCAACTAGGTTGGGGTTGACCCCACGTGGAATAGGTTAAGAATTTGTAAAGATTTTAATGATGTAATTGAGAATTATATAAATAATTTTATAATAGTAAGAGCAATAGTAACATTTGCTGGTTAATTGGATTGTGATCAATATGAAATGAGCACTAGGATTGTGTTTTCCATGACTTCATAACTCCATGGGTTGTTCATGCTTAACAGACTATTCCGATGTCTTACATGCAAAATCTAAAAAGATATGTATCACCCAACCATATGTCGACCTTAGTTTAAATGAATTTTACTCATCTCCTCTCATACTTAGAGCGTCGCATTACTAACCCTTGTTTTGTGATCTCAAATTGACTATCCCAGGTAGGACTAAATTTAATTAGATGAATATTGGTAGCTTTAAATTACCGTTGTTATTTTCTTATCCCAATCACTAATTTTCTCTTAAGCAAGTCTAGAATACATGCGAGTTCCTTACATTGGCCACCACCAAGAAAGAAATCAAACTGAAGAAAATACCAATACATTCAAGAACATGAGTCTAGAATGACTTTGCATCTAACCTGATTCATTAATTTATCATGGTTTCCACAATCCTAGTTATGGGGTTTAGCTACTAATAATTATAAGCACACAAAAAAATTTCATAGATAAAAACATAATGTTGAACTTACAAGAATAAGATGAAACACTAAAATCACAAATTGATTAGAAACCCAAAAAACCAGAGTCAATAATTTTAGGATCAATAATGTATCTTAGAACCTCAAAAAAATGTAAAAAGTGTATAAAATGCGTAAACTAAATGCATACCAATCATAAAACCTTATAGGAGTATTTATAGATATAAAATGAATTCTATCCTAAACTGTAAAGGAAAAATAGGTCGACAACACCTATGGCTCGTGGGTTGAGTCGTGGATCAGACCCATGAGTTGTGACTTGAAATTATGGAAATCACGCTCAACATAAAGCTTCATTACTTGACTCACGACTCTAACTCATAAGTCGTCGGTTTGAGTTATGGATCATGGGTTACGTCATGCTAATCAAACTTTACTTTTCAACTTCAGACCTCCAAGTCACACCTCTACTTATGCCATATTGGTCCCACCCATGAGTCATGGTCAACTCGTGGGTCACCACTCAGCTTAGGTTATATTTTTTCTTAGTTCTTTCTTCAAATCCTATTTTCCTACACAATCAACACAAAAACACATCATATCTAACAAGAATACATAATATCCTACATAATTTCCATGTTCTAAGCATTAAAATTTCCATAAAATCATGGCACATCATGTAGTACTTGGGTTAGAGTCCTTTTCCTTTAGCATTTTGACCTTGTCATGATCTTAGAGTGGTACCGGTTATGTTTTTTATTATTGTGCCACCTGCCCTTTATATTAGTGTGACTATTGTTGTTGTTTTGACATTGATTGATTCTTACTTGACAGACGGCTAGACTAGTGTTATCTTGTTAGTATCTCTTTTCTTACGACTCTTGTCCATTTAACTTAGATGCCTACCTTGGTTATGGTTTTTATTTTTCTAGTAAAGAAAGGTTAATTATTAAAAGGGTTTTGTAAATAAAGGTTTTTTCTTTCGTAGTTATATTGTGATTTTTTCATTGGCAATACTTTTTCTATAGCCCATTTCTTTTATTGATAAGTTTGAGGTTTGAGATTTCAATTGGTCTGGTTTATCTCCCAATAGTAGTCTTGATCTTGGTGTTGGTTTTAAGATTGATACTTTTTTCTTTCTATGATATTGTTCATAATCTAGTTGGGTTGAGGTTGGTTTAAATGGGTGGATTTAGAAATTTCTTATTTTGATATTTGTTCAGCCTAATATGACTTTATGGGATGCTTTTTCTTGGTGATATATGCGTGTGTATTAGTTGTCAGTAATTGAAGTAGGTGTTTTTTGGGAGTGAGTATTCAGTTTCATAAATTGTGTATTGTTTTGACCAGATTCTAGCTAAGAATATATTATTTTGAGTGGCTCAATATTTGTCTATCATCATTACTCGTTGCAGTCCTAGTAAGTTCTTGGTTATGCATTAATGTATTATGCCCCTTAGAAGATGTGGATTTGATTGCTCATATCTCCAGTTGGTGTCTTTCTCTATTGTAATTATGTTCTTTAGACATATTACAGTTTTATCTCTGCAGGAACCCTTTGGGTATATGCTTAGTCTTTGTAGATTTTGGAGTATGAATGTTTTCTTATCAACATAAACGGTCTGGATAGTTGAGGTTGAGTGGTTCAACTATAGTGTTGAGATTATAGCTAGGGATAGTGTAACTTAATTGCAGCCTTATTTTAGAGTTTAACTCAGTTAAGCCTTCGCTGACAGGCAGACTAGGCCTACACATTACCTACTTACTCAGTTTTCTCCAGTTCAGGTAGATTGTACTTGATGGGGCTTGAAGGATACTCCATTGGCACATAGTGTTGGTTTGTATGACTTTTGACCTTGGTTCTCAATGTTTGTTGAAATTTTGATTGTCTACTCTATAGATGTAGTGTATTCTAGTTAGGCTTAGCATCGTTTCTCTCACAATCGGTGGGGCATCCTAGAGCAGATCATTCAGTTTTGAGAGCTTATGCTTCAAACTCATGACTATTGCTTTCAAGGGTCATCCAAACTAGTTATTTTCTTTTGATCAGATTGTAGACATTAGTCACCACCATTTTGGTATTCAGGTGGGACCATATGAGGCACTGTTTATATGTTAGTTTGTATGAATTTCTAATAGATCGGCTTTATTAGTTCGAGGTTAGTTGTGAAGTGATTATGTAGATAGGACTCGAATGATGTTAGAAAGATTTTTAATAGTTTAGAGTATATAACATATTTGGAAAGACAATGGAATATTATATTTGGGGTTTGAAGTTGGATGTGAGATTCATGCATTGGGTTGCGTTTATCTTGGTCAAGTATTTCCTTAGTTATGTTCGTATTAGTGTGATGTCAATTTACTTTGATTTAGGTCTTGTGTACTTCAGTCAAGCTCAGTTTAATTGGAGGTTAGTTAGCTTTTAATGACGAGCTAGAGGTTATTTTGAATAATAGAGTAAGAAAGTTGAAATCCATGGGATTCCTTTAGCTTATATTCTGTAGAGGCATTATTCTGTTCGAAAGGGTGTCTCGAAAACCTTACAGGGCATGCGCAACCAGTACCCTCACCTTCTTGAGTTTTGGGGTTTTTTGGTTTCTTGACTTTCGAAGATGAAAGTCCTTTTAGTAGTGGATGTTGTAACGGCCCTCTAGGTCATTTTTCAATTTTCATATATTTCTAGCATTTTGAGCTTTCGATAGTCGCTATATGTTATTTATGACCTTTTATAGGTAGTTAGGTTTTTGGATAATTCAGTTGATAATCTCATTAATGTCGAGTTTATTCTAAAATATTTATTTTAAATTAGAGTTTGGTAAATTTATATTTTCATTTTTATTGACTTTCTAAAATATTTTTGATATTTATGAAAATTCTTTATTTACGATATATTTATACTATTTATAATAGTTTTATAATATATTAATATTTTTACCGAGATAGTAAGTCTAGTTATGTTAAAAAATTATTATTATTATTATTATATAATAGAGACTTTAATCAAAATAATTTTTTTATTAATTATGATATATTCACAAAGTCATATTTATTTTATCACGAGCCTATATAATACCCAAATGCATACAGAATGAGATAAATTTAGTTTGGATTGTCACTTCACTCCACATGGGGTAGAGGGAGATGAACAACACAACCTTACCATTGATGGTAGGCTGTCACTATGTCAACTTAGACTTATTGTAATTACTATATTATATTGATATTTCTAGAATGTTTTGGAAACAAACAAAAGTAAGTGATTCCTCTATATCTATTTTATCAGCTTCTGGCATAATTTTATTACATAAAAAGAACCTTTCAGATGCAATACATAATTCCTCATCTAATTATTTTGTTCCTATATAAAGTAATTTTCTTTCGAGTGTTGTATATAGTTATATATATACATGTAGAAAAGCAAAGTTCCATAGAAAAATATTTTGGCATGTTATTTGATCATCGAAAGGATATCAAATTATCCATTTCAAGGTATTTAAGCTTTGATTCTGGAGACGGGCCGAACGGGCTCATTGCTCCGGATCTTATTCTCCCGGTGTGAAACCAATTGGTTCCATAGTTGAATTTCGATTGCTGGATTTTTTATTTTTTCCATCTTTTAGATGATTGATAATGTTGGAAATTACGCCTTCGTCAATTTTAAAAAGCTATCAATTTATTATAAGAGCTTTCAGTTATGTCAGGAAAGGATTATATATATAATAGAAGGGGTTTTGTATATTTATAATTTGACCTGGGATCCGTCCATTCCAGTCCTTGCCTACTAAACATTTGCACCCCTGGATATGTATATTGGAAGAACCCCATGATCCTTCTGTATTCGTTGAACATACATATCTGGGGGTACTACAGTTTAGTAGGCAAGGATAAGGGGGTATACTTCAGCTCGGAAATTATGTGTTATTTATTTCACATGCTAGGTAGGGATTATAGGTTAAGTTTATACTTTGATATATCATGGCTTGATCTAATTAGTTAATTGAATGGTATTCCCTGATTTGATTATTTTGGTAGCTTTATGCCCTTGTTTACCCTAGTTTTCTATTTTTTGTCATTAATATCTTATTGAGTTATATATTGTTAGGCTCGAGGCCTTGGTCGATACAAGTTGGATGCCAAGTTTGTACTCTATCCTTTGAAAGGGTGTGGATATAGTTATGGATGCATAGGCTCTTGCGGTTGTATTGTTTAGATATTGGTGATGCCATGCATATATTTAGATGTATTTACACTTATTTAGAGGTACAATTTCGGTTAGAATCTTGACTTTTCTACTGTTTTCTAAAAAGGGATTTATTTCGACTTTTCTTAACTTTTAAAATTGATTCTTTGAAAATGGAAGTTGTACTACCCTTATTATTGGATTGTGATATTTTAAAATAAATATACTACTTGAAATTTAATCGTGGCTTATTTCGGTCCAATGTTGATTCACCCATGTTACCACTGCTTTTTCCACTACAGTCGAGGGATATTTCGACTACTTTTACTCCTAGATTTGATCTCGTGCAATGGGTTTATAGATTTTCACTCATTTAGCCTCGGTTCAAATTCGAGTAATTATTATAATCTTATTTATCCCTGGTACTAGATGGAGTAGATTGATTATGATGGTTACTAGAAGTCTTGGTTCAGTATGAAGTAGTGTATATAGATATCTTGAGGCCCCTTTGTGCACCTTCAATCGATGAATCATGGTATCGGGGAAGGATGGTCATCGTGGGTCCTGCCTTTGTGAGCTACTGAGATGGAAGAGGTATATACACTTGGTACATTTTGGCACTCGATTGGTTGATAGTACTGGATTATCCTTGCATTCATTCATTATTAAGCATTGCCTACCATAAGGATGATTGTTTGGCGCTTACATCTATTAGTCTTATGGGTGTGTGTATAGGTACAGGTTATAGTTGTTGTTTGATACAAGTTAAATTGCTCCAAAGATTCTAGCTCAAGGCAATTGCCGAAGATTTGGGGATGAGGAGGAGTATTGTTACCCACCATGAGTAGGATGGATGAAGGAAGAGTGCCTTTTTTTAGTATTTGGCTTTTGAGTCACTTTTAGCCCTATTTGGAGTTTAGGATCACTTTTAGTCCCAATTGTAATAAATAGTCCATGGCTATAAATAGCTAGGTTTATTTTTTTTTCTTAGGGATAGATGTTTGGATGAATTTACACTTGAGAGTGTTTTATTAATCTTGTTGGGAGATTTGTGATTTGCTTAGAAATGTTTGCTGTGAGGGGTTCAATATCCCTCTCGTCCTTCGCAAGAGGTAAGTGCTTGTCTAGGATAATTGTTTAAAGGCCTTTGGTTTAATATATTGTTGGTTTGTTTATGATTCCTCTACTTGTGTCTATCTTTTATCCTTCTTTTTTTATTGTCTTTGATTCCTTTTACTTTATTCTTGTTTTCGTATTTTCACTCGTATCATTTGGTATCAGAGCCGAGCTTGACTTCATTTTCACGATTAAATCTTAGGTTTGTTATTGATTAAAAATGACCAAAAAATCACAAAAAGTACTATTTATATTTTGGGGTCTTCTCCAAATTTTGAGTTTTTGATTTTTATGTTTTCTTGAGTTTCTCGTTCTAGATTCTTGTTCCCTAGCACTATTTGAGTCTAAATCTCAAATTTGAGCTTAATTAGAGTTGATTTGAAGGTTCTACCATTTTTGAAGCTTGAGTTTAAAGAAAATTTGAAGTGGATTCTAAAATCAGAATTTTTGTGGTTGACTTTTTGAGCTTAAAATTGTTTGGGTTGCGTTCCAGGGCTTAAAAGGAGATTAGGTTTTAAATCTCATTGAATTTTGATTCCATTTGTTTAAGGGTCAATTTTTGAATATTCTTGTGTTCTTGATTATGTTCATATCATGAAGGAGAAGATTATTCAAAAAAGGTGTGTTTGATCCACAGAAGAATAAAGAGAAAAGTGTTTGGGTATTGGTATAAAGGAATATCCCAACGGAAAAGGGAATATCCTAGGAGAGAAGCGAAAGGGGCCCACATAGAAGGGAAAATGCAGAATTTCTAGAAATTTGCCAGGGTATCTGTGGCCACAACTTGCATAGGCAGGAGGCCATCTGCGCACGCAGGTGGCCAACGCACTTCCCTTGGCAGTTCACTGTCTTGACGTGCGCACCTCCACCTGCATGAGTAGGTCACCACATGCGACCACATCTCCCTCAACACACCTTAAGGGTTCCAAACTTAATTTTCACTCAGGTTCTATCATCCTAATCCGATTCCTTGATTCTAAATCTCATTTCTTGATTCTTAACACTAATTAACAACTAGTAATTAATCTACTTAGTCGATTGATTGGTTTTTGAGTTTGTTTTTCTTTCTTGTCCTTTTCTTTGTATGTTTTTATTATTTATTTCCCAGTTAACCTTTTTTCATTCAGGTCCTTTAGTTTTAATTGATTCGTCCACTCTTCTCTCAACAAGAATCCATTCTAACTGAGAATATCAAATCGACACCTCATATACTAATGCGAACAAGCAAGATCAACAAGTTGAGCTAATTCACAGTTTTGATTTCACTAAATCAACCTTGTTTTTTAGTTATATCGATTGCCTTATTGATATGTACTATGACACCGGGAGATAAGATCCAACCTACCACGAGAGGGGCAAGTTTAGACACTTTAGTTGAGGCCATCATGGGGTTACGACAAGATATAAATTTGACAAAGGGAGAGATGTCAAACATGAATGAGAAGATATTAAATATGGAAGAAAGAGTGATGAATATCGATGAAAGGATGATGAGTGTGGTGGGAAATCTTAACAATGTAGGCTCCACTACAAGTGGACATGCCTAAGAAACTTCTGCCACCATCTCATCTAGAAGTGTACAACACATGTTCTACTCTTCCCTACAAGTAAGTGCTCCCTTTACTACTACTACTATCGACCAATCTCCGTGACATATAGACTGACCACTACAATTTAACCAACAAACACCCAAAAATCCACCCCAAGCTCCACAAATTCTTACTCCACCCTAGCAAACACAATAAAACCATGTTCAAACCTATCAAATGCCATAAGAATTGAACCCATAAGGCCTCAACCAACCTATTATCCACCCTATCTAAAGCCACAAATCCAAATACCACACTACCAAAGAACAAAAAATCCAAACCCACCTTACCAAGCTCTACTAAACCAAATGCCACTGATGAGTGGTGATTTACTACTCATTGGCACTCAATATTCGTGCACAATAATATGATTTAAACGTATGAATGAGACAAATTTATGGTTTAATACACTAATTTCCACATTTTGCAGGCATACATGTGTTGAGAAGGAAAGATGTGGATTTAAGCTGAAAATGATTAAAAAGTAGAAGAGAATTGCAGTTGTAAGACCTGAAACAAAAAATTAGCCTCAGTTACCGCGATCGCGGTCTAAGGGTCGCGATCATGGATAGTCAAGCTAGGTCAAAGGGCCTCGATCGCAGTTAGTCAATCCAGGTCAAAGGGTCGCGATCGTGGAAAAACTCCAACGATCGTAGCCTAGCGGGAACACATACCAGGGGCATAGATGTAAATGCACACAACCAACCCCAATTCTCAAAAAGGGCTTAAAACACTTTTTCATATCTTTTATCCTTCAACATGGCTTAGTTTTAAGGGTTTTGTAATTTCTTGGAGTTTGGAGCTTAAACATTTACTAATCTAGAGATAATAAGACATTAGAGTGACTCCTAAGTGAAGAATTGGCAAATTCCATTGAAGATTCATGGGAATTTAAAGTGTGGTTTGCATTCTCTTTATTTTTTATGAACCAAATTGATGAAGATTTTGGTATATTTTTGTTTATTATCTTTATGAGCTTGCTAGTTCTTCCTCTTAGGGTTATGTTTGAATAGGATGCAAGTGTGTGTGGTTTGTGATTATTAGCTTTGATTTTTAGTTAATATTGTTGGGTTTCACAAATGTTTGATTCTAAAATGGAATTTATTAGTGAGAGCCTCAATTTCCCTGAACCCCACATCATCCTTGAAAGAGGGATGTGGGTAATCTAGATCATACATCATCCTTGAAAGAGGAATGTAAGTGACATAAGCATTTGTGAACAATAAGATAGATAATAGTTATTCTTTTTTTATTGTCTTAGAAATAAGGATAAATTATGGAATTGCTATATCTTGGGCGCCATCCTAGAAATAGGGATGCCAAATTGAGGCTTTATGATGATAAATTGACCACACCTATGAGGTATTTGAAAGAATCCGTGGGTGATAGTTTGATACTTTGTTGAAATACTAATATTGAAATCCCTAATTAAGACTACCCAAGCATGTCTTAGCTAAGATTTGAAGTTGATTTTTATGTACCCGCACACTAGTTGCCTCTAGTAAACAATAGTCCCAAGATACGTTCCTAATTTATTACGCTCTAATTATTCTTAGTCTCGAATTAGTCCTTTAGAAGCCCAAGAATTGTCTTACAATTTGAAAACATTCAAAATCCCCCAAAATATTTGTAGCTTATGTTTAAATCTAGAAAATGACTTCTATTTTGAACTCACTCGATCGCCACGTACATTGTTCCTCATGGATTTGACCTTGACTCAAAGTTGGGTAATTATATTGATGACGAGTGCCTTACACTTAAATTGACGTGTGAGTTGAGCATTATCAAAAATGGAAACGTTGTCGGGGAATAATTTGGAGTATTGAGTTAGTTTGGAATCATAGCTTACTTTCTTGCATTCAAACTTGTAAATATTTATTTGTGATTTTATTTTGTCTCTTGTGTTTGGTAGATTCTTATTTTTGTTTACTTGTCCCTATGGCATCTTGAAATGAATGTGAGTTTGGTAGTTGGAAATCTTATCTTGATGATTCATGTCCTTATTGTTGTGGACCCCACTTTTGGTGAGATTTTAGATATGCTCCACGAAAAGAGATGTATGCACCATCTTAATCCTATTGGGAGTATGATTGTTCTTTGTGTGGTGGTCGAGATGGACATTGGAGTGACTGCAAAAATTCCCCCTCCCCTCATTATGCTAATAATAATGCTAGTTATTTTTTATGAGTTTGATAGGTCTCATAATGGGATAGAGGATAAACAATTTGCTAGATACAATGGTACTGAAGCAATGCTTCAAACTCTTTTGGATTAGGTAAATACAATGGAGGAGGAAGTTCATCATATGCATCAATCAATGAGGCATTCAGAAGGGAGATTAACAAGATACAAGAAATTGATAAGGAGATCGAGCTTTCAAATACCATGAATATGCCTACTCTTACAAATAAGGTTGACCAAGAAGAGATATCAATCCATGTGGTTGATGGTTAGTTTAATGTCAAATAATTCTTGGGGATTTTCCAACCAACCAAACCAAACATAGTGAAGGATGCCAAAAATAAGGAAATGGTACTAGCGTCGAAAGAACAACCTAGGTGAATTCTTTGTGAAGACTCTAATCCATTTTGGGGTGAAAATGCCAAGAGCAATGTGAATCTAGAATTAGGAAGAAGACCTCAGTCAAACCACTTTTCAATATTATACTTGGTGTAAGTGATGAAAGTTGAATCATCTAATCATAAGACGAACTCTAGAGTTGAGGAATAAAATCCCTATATTTTGGAGTTTGTCATTCCAAAAGGGAAAAATGAAGCCCTTCATTTGAAGGACAAGAAGCTCAAAGTTCGATGTCCAATTAGTGGCCTATTGATATTTTCATAAATATCCAACGAGCCTATCCAAAAATTTGATGTGAAGTTGGGAAAAAGGTTCAACTCTTCAAAGTGGCGAGATAGAGGCCGCATCACCACATCCTCGATTCAATCTAGTTTTATCTTAGAAGATTTGAATCTTCTGCCCCAATCTTTCTCAGTGTATGGTGAGCAAAAGTTGGGACATTAATTCAAATCTTCTAAGTGGAGACATAAATGGTAGTTGAAGTGGTGTCGTGCCATGATGTTAAATTAGGCGCTCGATGGGAGGCAACCTGTCATGCCATAAAAATTGATCGTTTCCTTTGTTTTTAATTTAGTAGCATAGATTTTAATTTTTGTCATTGGTTAATTTATGCATTTGTGGAACTATGGAATGTGTTGAATGAGCTGAATAGGAGAAAGTGTGAAATTTCTGTGCAGTTCACTAAATAGGGGAAAATAGGGGACCAAAAATGGCCTCGGTTACCACGATTACGACACCCAAGCCACAACAATTGTGGTAGCTGAGCATTCACAATCGTGGAACACAGACCGTGATCACGACCAGAACTATTTAAATGACCATCCAAATACACCATTTCCCCCACAATCCCTTCTCAACTTTTCTCTCAAATTACACCCACTTTTGTGTATATGAGCACTCTGATGGTGCCCATATTTCATGGAATAGTTGCTTATTTTTTTTGTTTTATTTATTTATCTTTCTCTTGATTATGATAATATCCGACGAGCATTTCCCTAGGATAGATTGAGTGATGACATTCTTAAGGAAAAATCATCGTGATTGGGTTTTGGACCATGGATGCAGGGGAAGTTCGAGTACCCATAGCATTTTGGATTTGGGATCGCATTAATACCTATGATGAAGTTTGAGTAGCCATATGGTTTTCCCATATGAAAGCCAAAATGTGAGACATTGGCTTCATTTGGTGCCATAAATAGCCAATTATGTGTGGTGTAAATGCAAAGCAAATACCTCCCTCTATCCAAATTTTTTTAAAAATCAGGGACGCGGACGTGGGCGACCTCGTAGCAATGCTTTACCTCTTTTTGTGACTCCAAAGCTTTGACTTATATAAATTAGTATCTATTTTGTCTCTAGTGGGAAGGGTAGTTGAGCTCCCTTGAGGAGTTGGCATGCCATGTGCGACAAGTTATTTGCCTAAATCTTATGGATACTTGTACGATCTAGAACTTTCCCCATTGGTCTATCAAGACTAATCTTAAATTATACTTTGCTGGTGAAATAACCCTAGGCCATCTTTGTGAAATAGGAACCTACTCTAAGCCTAAATAGCCTACCCATACATAGGATAGGATCCTTAGTTCCATAATTCGATCCTTTAAGACTTTCTTTCGTAACCACGTTACAAGCCTTGTACCATTCAAAAATTTGTCCCTCTCTTGAACCCTAACTTCCTTGAACATGAAAAATAAAAATTAAGGCTAAATGGATAAGTTGGGGGTGGTAAGTTGAAAGAGTAGACTTTGGGCCATGGTAATATAAGTGGATGCGTTTGAGCTAACCAATAAAAAAAGGATAAAAAAGAAAAGAATAATGAAATAAAGAATGAGGCATGAAGTGCAAAAGAAATAAGCGAAGAAAGATGCCCTCAAGAAGTTGGGGAAATCAAGGCTCCTAAATTAGGCATGTGTAAAGTGTAAAAACAAAATAAGTGGTCCATGGTCAAAAGTTGGAAATAATAGTATTATGTAGATGTTCAAGGAAGTTTAAGCCACTTTGTTCCTAAATGTTATCCTACCCTTCCCCGTACCAATGTTACAAGATCTAATAGCCCTTTGAAATCTCCAACTAAGTGTATTCATTAAAGTGCTGAGTGAAAATAAGGGCAAGCCTATGCCATGGTACTTGTTAGCATTGAAAGTTCTTGTGTGAGAGAGAGTTTCGTACTTAATACCCTTTGTTTCTTATTAGATAATTTGGTGTGTGTGAGATTTTCTTTCTTGTAAGGAAGCGTGCGAACAACTTGAGGTGGGTGACATTGTCATCCTCCGAATAATGAGGCAAAAGGAGTATAGTGGAGTTGAGGTCGCTAGAGAGTCACTTTTAGAGTGTGGGTGATTACATTGTTTCTCTTTAAAGTTTTTTGCATCCTTGAAAATTGTATTTTATATTGAGAGGTGTCGTGAGAATAGCATTTCCCATATTTGAAGAGATTTTTGTGGTAGTAATCAAGTTGAAGTCATTGTGATCATTAGGTCATATAAATTGGGCTTAAATGAGCATTGTCTCATGGTAAGAGGTAGTGTTGCTTAAGAAGAAGCAAAGATTTAAGTTAGGCGTATTGATGATTGGTCAATTTACCACTCATTGACACTCAACATTTGTGCACACTAATATAATTTGAATGTATGAATGAGAAAAATTTGTGGTTTAATGTACTAATTTCCATATTTTGCAGGCGTACATGTGTTGAGAAGGCAAGATGTGGATTTGAGCTGAAAAGGATTAAAAAGAAGAAGAGAAGTGTTGTTGGAAGGCCTGAAGAAGAAAATCAACCTAAGTTACCGCGATCGCGGCCAGTCAATCCAGGTCAAAGGGCCGCGACCATAGTTTTTTAACCGCGATCGCGGTAGCGCGATCGCTGACAAGCTCCAGCGATTGCAGCCTTGCAAGAATATAGTCCAGGGGCAGAGATGTAAATGCTCACAGCCGACCCTAATTCTCAAAAAAGTTTCAAAACCCTTATTCATATTGTCTTTTATCCTTCAACTTAGCTTATTTTTTTGGGTTTTGTAATTTCTTGGATCTTGGGACTTAAACTTATACTAATATTGAGATAATAAGACATTAAAGTGACTCCTAAGTGAAGAATTGGCAAATCCCATTGAAGATTCATGGGAATTTAAAGTGTGGTTTGCTTTCTCTTTATTTTTCATGAATTAAATTGATGGAGATTTTGGTATATTTTTGTTTATTATCTTTATGAGTTGCTAGTTCTTCCTCTTGGGGCTATGTTTGAATAGGCTGCAAGTGTGTGTGGTTTGTGATTGTTAGCTTTGATTTTTAGTTAATGTTGTTGGTTTTTACAAATGTTTGATTCAAAAATGGAATTTGTTGGTGAAAGCCTCAATTTCCCTAAACCCCAAATCATCCTCGAAAGAGGGATATGGGGAATCTAGATCCTACATCATCCTTGAAAGAGGGATGTAGGTGATATAAGAATTTGTGAACAATAAGATAGATAATAGTTATTCCTTTTTATTGTCTTATAAATAAGGATAAATTGTGGAAGCGCTATATCTTGGGCATTATCCTAGTAGTAGGGATGCCAAATTGAGGCTTTGTGATGATAAATTGGCCACACCACAAGGTATTTGAAAGAATCCATGGGTGACAGTTTGATACTCTGTTGAAAGACTAGTATCGAAATCCCTAATCGATCCTACTCAAGCATGCCTTAGCTAAATTTGAAGTTGATTTTCATGTACCTACACACTAGTTGCCTTTAGTAAAGCATAGCCCTAAGAGTCATTCTTAATTGATTATAATTATCCTTAGTCTCGAATTAGTCCTTTAGAAGCCCAAGAATTGTCTTACAATTTTGAAAACATTAAAAAATCCCCCAAAATATTTGTATCTTAGGTTTAAATCTAGCAAGCGACTTCCAGTTTGAACTCACTTAATCGCCACTCACATTTTTCCTCGTGGATTCAACCCCAACTAAAAGTTGAGTAATTATATTGGCAATGACTTCCTTACACTTAAATTGATGTGTGAGTTGAGCATTATCAGCCACCAAACCAAGTCGTAGGAGTTCAAGGAGAGTTTAAGGGACATGTAAGAGGAGGTATGGGTATGATTCTCAAAGACATGGTCCAAGGGACCAACGTGGACACGGAGATCATGATATAGGCCTCAAATCTATCAAGGTCCCTCTTCTTATCTTTCATAGAGGTAGTGATCCTAAAGGATACCTCAAGTGGGAGTCCTAATATGATAGGATCTTCCAAGCCAATGATAAGAAGAAAACCAATGCAGTTGCTGAATTTGAATGATATGCTTTGACTTAGTGGTAATTGTCCAAGATAACACAAGGGGTTCTTCATGGAGGTCATTATCCACCATAGAAAGTAATGAAGGACCTTATGAGAGCCAAGTATGTACCGAAGAGGTATAGACAAGTGTTGTTTGTCAATTTTTACAATTTGAGACAAGAAGAAAAGAGCGTTGAAGCATACTATGATGAATTTGAAAACCTAATCTTAAATATTAATTACAATGAGGATGAAGAGCATACCAAGATTCAGTTTAAAGTAGGGTTGAATCAAGAAATTGCCTCTAGAATGTCAATACACAAGTTTTCCGGATGAATGATCTCTTATAGGCCGCTATTGATAGTTAGATATATATCAAGGCGGAGAAGGAGGAAATCAATCCTAAGATGTGAAACCATGTGTCCTCAACTTGGATTCAAGTCTATGAGTTCAAGAAGACTTTTGAGAAGAAGGCCATTGAGAAGAATTCTCCAATATATCTCTAGAAAAGGAGGTAATCCTAATCTTAAGAGTACCAAATGCTTTTAATGTCAAGGATTGGTTCACCAAATGAGTGATTGCATAGCTCAAAGAGGAACTAAACTACGAAAAGGTGATCCATGAAGTGGGGAAAAAGGAAAGGCACATAAAAGGGATTGAAAAATTTTAATGAGAACGCGAAGGTTGAAGCGGATACATGTGATGGGGATATCACCATCCCAAATATTCTAGCCAACAAAGTGCCATTAAAGAGGTTTAGCCCAAAAAGGAGAGATTAGCATTCTACTTTACTTAGTTAAGCAAGTTATGATCCTTCCTAATTCTAAGGACTCCCCCAAAATTTTTTATTATGAACATGATAAATTCTTGAACTTGAATTGAAATTCACTTCAAGATGGAGAAAATTATACAAGTCAAATTTCTCCAAATATTTTAGCTCAAGGAAATTGGAAAAGCTTTAGGGATGACAGGGAGTATTATGACCAACCATGAGGAGGAAGGACGAACGTAGATTGCCTTTTCTTGAGTATTTGGCTTATGGAGTTTTGGGCCCATTTGGCATTTAGGGTCACTTTCGAGTCCAATTATAATAAATAACCCAGGGCTATAAATAGCTCGATTTCTCTTTTTCTTAGGGTTAGATGCTTTTGGATGAATTTACACTTGAGAGTGTTTTATTAAGCTTGTTGGGAGCTTTGTGCTTTGTTTAGAAATATTGGTTGTAAGGGGCTCAATATCCCCCTCGGTCTTTGTAGGAGTTAGGTGCTTGTCTAGGTTAATCATTTAAATTCCTTTGGTTTGATGTACCATTAGTGATAGCCGAATGAGAATCTTTTAAAACCATCTCATCTTCTACCTTTCATAGTTTGCACAACCTCTATCCATTATGTCTACTCCACCTACTCTAGGACACCACTCAATAGACTGCTACTAATCCAAATATCAGCCTTAACCCCATTCTAACCCCACAATCCCACATCTATCTTTGAAATCTAAATCCACCACCATGAAATGAAACTCCAAGTGATAATGATCCATATAATGATTTTAAAGAGTATGAAACAACTATGAAGAACAAATGAGGAGACAAGGAGCAAAATAGAGGTTCAAGAATAGAGGACATGATAGAGGAGGTATAATGCAAATACATATGCATAAAGGCCAAGGAAACTGTGGACATCATGATTTCTATTATGGGAATGGCTAATATGGTGGACCATCAAAACAAAGCGGTCCTTGATCATGGGATCAACTCCATAAAAGTTATTCTTCAAATTTCAAAGGTACTAGTGATCTTAAATAATACCTCAATTGAGAGACTCAGTGTGATAGAATTTTCCAAACTAATGACATGACCGAGGTGAATAAGATAATCTATTTTATTACTCAATTTAAAAGATTTGCTTTGATATAGTGAGAACCATAGCAAGAGGTAGGAGAGATATGAGGATTAACATCATTTTTACTTGAGAAATATTGAACATGATCACGAGGAAGAAGTATATCACAAAACGGTACAAATAAGATCAACACAAGAAACACATTGAGGCAAGGGCTCAAACACATAGAATATTATTATGAAACATTCCATACTTTGAAGATGGGGATTGATTTTGTAGAAGAAGAAGATTATGCCACTACTCAACTTAGATCTGGGTAAATAAAGAGGTTGCTTCACAAATCTAAATTCACTAGTATTCAACAATAGATGTGACAGTTGAAGTGGCTATTGAAGTACAGAAAAGACTCAAAGAGGAAAGGCAAGACAAACCATAGAGATTATGAAGCATTTAATATATGTGAAAAGAGGTGGGAAGTTATTCTTCTAAGTAGCCTAAATTGATAGACACAAAGTAAGACTTTAAGAAGTCATTTGAGAATAAACCTCCACAAGAGAGAAATTTTCCCAAGGAAAGATGTAACAATTTGATCTAATGTTTTATATGTCAAGGTTGGGGATATAGAATGAGTAATTCCCCTAATAGGAAAGTTTTTGTTATAATAGAAAACGTTTCCCATCACATGGATGAAGAATAAAAAAAGGGTGAGTTCGATGATAACAAGAAAAAAATAATGACTTTGGAAATGATGAGAAGTTTGAGCATGAGGTCTTAGAACAAGAATGGGAGACCATGTTTCCAAATTATATTACAAGAAAAGCCATGATTAGCCAAGATATAGATGATCCAAGTAAAAGTAGAATCTATTTTATGCCAATTGTCTCATAAAATGAAATGAATGTACACTGATTGTCGATAGTAAGAGTTGTCCAAACGTGGATAATGCCACTTTGGTTTGAATCTGCCAACTATAAAACATGATAATCCTTACAAAATTCAATGGCTTGATAAATATATGGAGTTAAAGATGCAAAAGTAAGTGTTGATTAAGTTCAAAGTGAGGGATTATCAATATGAGATACTGTGTGATGTGGATCCAATGCAACCTTGTCACCTATTACTTGATAGACCTTAACAATATGACTGTATGACTAGGAATGAAGGGATAACCAAATAGGTACTCAACTTTTTTTCATGATTACTACCTTTTTCAACTATTAAAGGCTTTTCAAGTTAAGGAAGTATATAAAAAGAGGAGGGAATTTTAAGAGAAAGGCAGGGATGAGGGAGATAGAAATAGTGAGGAAGTTGCTAGTGAGGGATTTAAGAAATGAAAGGAGTCTAAGGGAAAGATCAAAGTGGTCCTCATCTCAAATTATAGGGAGATTAGGGAGAAAGTTGAGGAAGACCAATGATCGTATCTCTTATCTTTATTTAAAATGATAGAACCTCTTCTTTGCCCATCTCTATCTCTTATCTTTTGCAGGACTATAAGGATGTGTTTCTCATAGAACTTCTAAAGGTACTGAAACCCCTCATAGGAATTGAGAATCAATTGAATCTATCCCAGGTCACAATTACCAAACAAAACGACTTATAGAAACAACCATACATGCAGAAAAACTTCAAAGGCAAATTGAGGATCTCCTAGATAAAGGAATTGTGAAATAAAACATTAGTCCATGTGCATCCACAAACATCTTAGTTCGAAAGAATGATGGGACTTTGAGAATGTGTATTTATTGTCGAGTTATCAATAAGATTATAGTATAGTCCCAATCCTATACCTTATTTAAATGATACTTTTGATTAGTTAAATGATTCTTGAATCTTTTCTAAAATTGATTTTAGGAGTGGTTACTATTAAATTTGAATGAAACCCAATGATGAGTGGGAAACCACATTCAAGATCAAGTTTGGTCTTTATGAATAGTTGGTGATACCCTGTTCTCCTAGTATTTTCATATGTTTGATGAATCATGTAATGAAGTCATTCATTGGAAAATATGTGACATTTTGATGATATTTTGGCTTATATTAAGAGCATAAATGAGCATGTTGAGCATTTGAGGTGTATATTTGATGTGCTTAGACAAGAACAACTTTATGCTAATTTTGCAAAGTGACCTTTTGTGATGATGAAGTTGTTTTCTTGGGTCTTGTTGTGAGTTTAAGGGGTATTGGGGTGGATGAATCCAAGATAGATGCTATTAAAAATTAGCCAACTCCTAAATCCATTGGTGATGTTAGAAATTTTCATAGATTAACTAGTTTCTATAGGAAATTTATTAATGGTTTTAGCACTATGATTGAACCCTTCACCAAGGTAATCCATAAGGATAAACCTTTTTATTGGGGGTGAGGATGTCATGACCCAAATTGTGAGATCGTGCGGGTACCTATGCAACTCTAACTTGATAGGAGAATCCCTTACTACCCAATCATTTTTAAGTGAAGTTTATTGAAAAACGGCATTTTTGTAATAAGCAATTCAATAAGAATTCATAATCATATTAATAATCTCAAAAACGCTTACAAGTCTTTAGTTCAATAAAAATATAACATTCCCAAGTACCTAGTCTAAAAATGTACAAGAGTTTCTATTCCAGGGTAATAACAAGAAATATAAAAGATACAACTTCCTCATGATGAATAAGACATAACTCACAAGGGAACTCTAATAGGGTACTTAGACTCTAACCGCTCACTTTCACTATATTATTAACACACATAATACTTTGGAATTGTGCCACCACATCACAATTTATTATAACCTTAACAACATCGATTTCATTATTGTCTCAATAAATAATATTTTAAACATATCTCATCATACAATCGTACAATCAATAATGTTAGAATGACTCCTATTGCCAGATACCAATTAAAATCAACTTGATGCCAATTGAATTCATGAAGATATCAATTGGAATCGACAAGATATCAATTGGACTTGACCTAGGTAGATGATAGACTAAAACAACATGATAGGAAAGAAGAAAGGGAGTGGCTTCCTAGATGCCTCATAGCTTTTTAGGGATTTGATGTAGACATCTACATACTAAATTTGTAGGACTCTATTAACATTGCTCTTGTACTTGTGAGACTGGTAACCTAGTGCTCTGATACCAACCGTCATGACCCAAACTGCGAGATCTTACTGGTACCTATGAGACTCTAACTCGATAGGAGAAACCCTTAATACCAATCATTTTTAAAAGGAATTTATTGAAATATAATAGTGTTATAATACGCAATAATCTAAAAAATCCTTACAAGTCTTTAGATCAATAAATATATCACATTCCCAACGACCTAGTCTAGACATGTACAATAGCTTCATATCCAAAGTAATGATAAGAAAAATAAAAGACACAACTTCCGCCTGAGGAATAAGATATGCAGAAGTTGGAGATCAATAATCTCCTCTTCAATCAAGAAAATTCAACAACTTGTAGCACACCTATACCCTAAAAAAGATGTGGCAAGAGTAGTATCTATACATCACATGTATTAGAAAGCATCATCACCTAATTAGGATTAGTTCACACAAGACCATATATAAATTAATAAAATCAGCAGACAATCTCATGCAACAACTTACATCCAAATTCACACTCTTATTACGTATGCTCAACAAGTTTGAAGAATGCAAATTAGATTTCTTATCCCGATTAGACCCTAGAAATTATTACTAGGCATTTTATTTCACTTGTGATAAGTTCGACAACCACTAACACAATTACCATCACTTAGCATAATCAAGATTAAGTGCACCTATTATTACTATTCAATGATTTAACTGTCAGTAAAAATTATTTTTGAATTATCTACCACCTATTACGAATTCCTTACCCATATACAAATCAACCCAAAAATAAAGTCTAATAATACATGTATTTAATCTTATAAAACTAGGAGCAAATTAGTGACTTGTTCAACTAACTGAGGGCATATTCACGTAAATCTAGTTACCTCAGCAACACAGGAAATCTAGTAGTTACATCATCTAGGTAAATCACCAATTATTCAAACACATCAAATTCAAACAATCAAGGACATATAAGTCACCAAACAAACATATCAAGTTTTCATTGAATTCAACAATCAAGGATGTATGAGTCACCACAAATATATCAATTTCAATAAATAAAGAATATTTAGGTCACCAATATACATATTCTATCATAACAGAATTCAATAATAAAGGACGTATAAGTCATTAACAAACATATTAATGTCCATCTTGTTCTCACCGATTTCACAACCATATATCCTCAATATCTCATTAGTCTCTATACTATACCAGAACTCATAATGATCACTCATCTGTACATATATGATAAAAGGTCTTATTTCTTACCATACTATTCATGACCTACAGAAGAAAACCTAGGGTCTATACCATACTAGAGTGGTACCTACTCCATAACATAATTGCTCATCCATAAGCTCACATCAAGCCCGATTTACTCAATAATAGAATAATCGTACTTCTGTGGTACCCCATTATAACATAACCACTCATCCATAATATCACATCAAACTCAAGCCACTCAATAATAGAATACTTATGCCGACATGGAACTCACTCGATAATATAATCGCTCATCCATAAGCACACATCAGACTAGAGCCATTCAATAACAAAATAGTATATTCATTTTAAACCTTTTTCGACATATCTTAATATGTTCTGTTATTTAGCTATCACTCAAGATAGTGCATGTAATGACCCAAAATATTGTTACACTGAAATAAGAGGTAAATATTCCACCTAGATTTTCCTTATCTAAACTTTGAAGAATTCAAAGCTAGTCTAGTTTTGGATTATTTTGAGGATGCGGTAGTTGGATGAAATTTGATATTAATGTGGTTTGTGAGATGTGATAATTAGATAGCCAATGAGTATAGAAAGTCATAGAAACTTTTGACACCTGGCATGGACTTATACAACTCCACTTATAGCATTTATCGTGGAGGGGTCAGTTTGCAATGTTAAAATTTGTGGAGTGTATTGTAAAATAAGGATAAATAAAGAAGGATTTTTAGTTTCTTCCTCAGATCACAATAGCAAAAAAAAGTTACCGTTGTGGCGGCCTCTGTGTCAAAGGGCGCAAACCGCTGCAATATTAATTATTCGCTACAGTAGTAACGCATAGTCTATTCTAATTTTTAAAAGCTAGAAAGTGTTTCATTCCTCACTTCTTAAAAAAAATGCACTAGGACTCTAGGGAAAGGTAGTTTTCGGAGAAAAATTAAAGTTATTCATCTTTGGATGTAAGTAGTTACGTTCTTGACTTGAAATTACTTTATTTAACCTTAGAAAATCACTAAAAATTGATTACTGGTGGATTTTGGTGTTTATGAAAATTGATGAAAAATAATAAAAATATTAATGAATTTGGTAATTAACGATCCTAGAGTATTAGAAAACACTAATAGAACTAGTATTACGGTTACTTACGCTAGTTTAAATATAAATTGGTGAGGTTGAAATGATAAAAACACCCTAAGTTCATGAAATAAGTAATTTATGGCTTAAATATATTATTTTTGATCCTTAGTAGTTAAAAGGGATGAATTATTAAAATGTGTATAGATTTTGTTTTGTATAGATCAAGAATGAATTAAATAAGAATAAAAAGAAAAAAATGTAGCTTAAAGGAAACTTTGAGCAAAGTAGTTGAGGTAGGCTATGATTTTATGTAACACTTAGACTTTCATGACTTTGTTCTTGTTTGTGATTTAAACATCTATGATTGCTTTTTAGCATAACTTGTGATTTGATTACAGCATTGCATTTTTATTGCATTATGGTGAGGTGTTGGGATGATGAATTGGGTACCATGCCGGTATGTTATGTTATGATGATGAGAATGAGATGGGTAAGAGATGATGTGCACATATTTCATACATGCACTTATTTATATGCATCGAGTGCTATTTGATGAATATATGTGATGATAAATGATTAACAAACATGATTAAATGTGAACGCCTATGAAATAAATTTATGAATTGTAATTATATGGTGATCCATGATGAGTGTTTTGTTGATATCATTGGCTATGAGTTTTGTTGTAATCGGTTTTATACTTGTTTAATTTACTTCTTGTGCATTGTTAAGTTAGTCGACCTATGCTGCTTACCGTTACTTGTTGATGTACTGATGCTACTTGTAGTCTTCTTTTTATTGAGTGTAACACATCTTTCAATGGTCGACACATGACCTCGATTCTAGTTACCTATTCAGATCTGATTTTGATGGTGAGCATCATATCCGGACAACCTTCATATCTTCTTATAATGTTGATGTCCCCTTGTTTTTGGGACTAAGATGTTACTCATGATTGTGCCATTGGATATTGCCAGAAGTTTTTCAGAGTTGGTTGTTCTTTCTAGACGTTATTGTATGGTGACTTCATTGTGACTTCAGGTCCTGAGAATTATAATAAATAGAGGTTTTCACACTCTATTCACCTTATAGATGATGATGTCGTTGACTAAGATACTTGTTTAAATAAAAAAATTTCTGAATCAAATTAACACTTGGAGAGTTGTATATAATGTTAATGAGAGAGTAACACTTACGAGAGTATGAGTGAGACTAGAATGGTTCTCCCTCCATAGATTTGGGTGGGTCCCAATAATGATCTATTGGGCCATGACAGTACAACAAGTACACAAAATATAATAAATGCACTTTATAATCATAAGTCATTTAAAAAAAGGCTTCAAGTAATTATGTAATTTATTCACATAAGCATTGGCTAGACAATAAATGTGCGACCATGGGCTATGTTTGAAGACCAATCAAAATGCTTATTAATCACAATACATACAAAAGATAATCATGTCTAACTCCGCATAAACACCCATAAGTTTCTCTTAGTTTTCCAATGATAATTATTATGTAGGACCATTAAATCTAATTTCTAAATATGAGGACCCATCATTTATATTATTATCACATTCATGACCACCACTTCATTAACTATGTATCAGATAGTCTATCACATATAACGTACAATGCTAATGCTAGCTTGTTCACTTTTTATTATAGATCATAATTTCATATCTATTCATGTTTTTCTCTCAAAACATTTATGTTATGAATCCATTTCACACTTAATGTACATACCACAATAGTAATTCATCTCAAGTAAACACACCATCCAAGTGCACACAACAATTGATTTATTAAGCCCTAATTCTTTTTTAGCCCATCATATTACTAGCTTGGGTTCATAGTTCATTATCACATAATTTCTCCACCACTACTCACATCAAGTTTATTCAGCTAAGAACACATAAAGTTAATCCCAAGTATTTACCATCGCACAAATAATCTTTCTTATGTTATTTCAATGTCTTTCATTCGAACTCCATGCTTGAAGGACATGATTTCTTTCATTAATTATATGTAGTATATATGATTCACTAATCAAATCCTACTACACATAAACCATAACCTACCTCAATAACAAGGTGCTGCCAAGGGAGGCAGCCTTGCCCCTTGTCTTCGATTTGAAATTTCTGTCGGAGAATCCATAAGGAGGATCATGGAGTTACGTTTCTTTGAGAGTTTTCCTATCTGTTCTTGGTGTTTTTACTTAGTAATAACTCTAGAAAAATTTTAGGAGGGATACCTTTTTATAATAAAAGCTAAAATTAACTTAAATTAGGATTTTGATTTGCGGTCTTCACTGTAGTAGTCATGTTTATGTTGCAGCGTGCTCGTTTTATCGACTAGAGAGTCACTGCGGTAGACTAAAACTTACTTATTTGAATCCATTTCTACAACTACCATTAAACAAAATAAATAGTTAATCCAGCTCAAATTAAAATCGATAAAAGTTTTTAAATTTTTACATTTTTAAAGTGGATATTTCAAAAATGATGGGATGAATCGTTGAGATCTTAAAATAAATGCTTAGCTCCATACCATTATTTCTATTAGATTACTTTTAGAAAATATTTTAATTTGAACATGATACTAGAAAAGTAGATACCAGTGTCTTTTTACTGCAAAATCAAAAACCATTAGTGAAAAAACTCAAGGGACCAACTTTGAATTACTCTGCTTATGACCTTGAATTGTATGCTTTGATTCGAGGATTGGGTAATTGGAAATATATTTTTGGCCCAAAGAATTTTTGATTCAAACATCTTAGAGACCAAGAAAAGTTGAACAAAAAACATGCCTAATGGATTGAATTTTTTGAAACCTTTCCTCATGTGATTCAATACAAAAAGGAAAAAGATAATGTTGTGAAGGATGCCTAGCTTAGTAAGCATGTTTTGATTAACACTTTGTCTTATAAATTTCTTTTTTTTGTACGTTTGAAGACCTTGTATCTCAAGAGCCCCATCTTAGTTAAGATTTTTTAAGATTGTGAAGAATGGGAAAGGAAAAGTTGGTTTAGGGATAGATTTTCTACTCCTTATTCTAAATTTGATGGCATCTTGTTCAATGACAAGAGGCTTTGCATGCCCATGATATCTTGGAGGGAACTCTTTATGAGAAAGGAACATAATGGAAAAGTAATAGGTCTTTTTGGTGTCAACAAAATTTTGGGGATTCTTGAAGAATAATTTTATCGTCCTAAAATGTGCAATGACGTTATTTGAAATTGTAGTCAATAGAAGTGATAAATCTAGGTTTCTTCTCCATGATTTATATATCCCACTTTCCACCCCTCATAGGCCTTGATTGATAATTTTATGAACCTTATATTGGGATTACCAAGGACTAGAAGGGGAGAAATAGCATTTTTATGGTGGTTAATGATTCAAAAAAATGTCTCATTTTATTGCATGCCATAATTATGATGAAGCATCTCATGTTTCATCTTTGTTTGTCGAGAATGTAATCAAATTGTATGATATTTTCAAGACCATAGTGAGTGATAGAAATTATGAGTTGCTTTACCACTTTTGAAATAAATTATGAGGTCGACTTGGCATTAAATTATTATTTAAAAACCTCTCTTCACCCACCCCTTCAAATTAATGATCAAACCTGTTAGGATTTTTGCCCTGATTTTCTTATCAAATTTAAGTTTTACTTTTCTTAGAAGAAAATTAAAAGTAATATCACAATTACTTTTATTTTTCCTGAAAAGAAAATATAATTCTTTTTCATATTTGGTTAACCCTTTTCTTGGAGGAAAGGTTTTTGACCTCTATAAATAGAAGACTCCTCTTCTCATACTAACAAAACAATAGCATCCATAATATAATCATTAAAGAGTTTTGTTTATGAGGAGATTTCTCCTAATAAGTTTTATATTTTTTTCTATTTATTTTTTATATGTAGGTCGTTTGACCAAATCATATTAATAATATGTCTTTTAGTATATTTTTCTTTGTCATATGAGTTATTGTCTTTATGGTTTGTAACTAATAGCTTCTGCATTATGCCCTCTAGATTTTGAATCCAACAAGTGGTATCGGAGACTACGGTTCAAAGGTACAATGGTTTAGTGAAATAAGATTAGAGAGAAGTTCAAAGCGGTTTCAAATCAAGATGCAATCAATTTGATGATAATGAAGATATTTACCCAACTAAATGAAAAGAAGAAGTATCATTTATATTTTCAACATTCTTACTGTTGCATCTTTATAAATAAAAATATTACTATTAGTTTTTAACTCATTTTTAAACATGATATTTTAAACCTTAATTTTAACCATGAGAAGCACCAGCAATGAAGATTATATGAAGAATGAAGATCATGCACGCGAAGAAGGTGGATCAAATTATGTCCAGAAAATCAAGGTCAAAAGAAAAAAATTATTAGGGTTTTTGCCCTAATTTTCTTACCAAATTTAAGTTTTACTTTTCTTAGAAGGAAAGTAAAAGTAATACCATAGTCACTTTTATTTTTCCTGAAAAGAAAATATAATTCTTTTCCATATTTAGTTAACCTTTTTCTTGGAGGAAAGCTTTTGGACCTCTATAAATAGAAGACTCTTCTTCTCATACCAACAACACAATAACATCTACAATGTAGTCATTAAAGAGTTTTGTTTAGGTTTTATATTTTTTAATATTTATTTTTCATATATAGGTCTTTTGACCAAATCATATTAATAATATATTTTTAGTATATTTTTCTTTGTCATCTGAGTTATTGTGTTTATGGTTTGCAACTAATAGCTTCCGCATAACGCCCTCTCGATTTCGAATTCAAAAAAACTAAAGTTGTGAATATAACTTTAGATTCTTTACTTAAGGACATGGTCAAGGAAAAATTAACTTCTTGAGATAAAAAATTAACAGTAGTTGATTCGCTTACAATAGAGTTATTCTTAGTACTATTGACATGTCTCCATTTGAAGCCATTTATGATTTTAATCCACTGACCCCTTTGTCTGAAGATTATATTTTTTGATTTAGATGGTAATAAAGGGTTGAAATTGTGAAGAAGTTGCGTGAAATTAAAGATGAGACTTTGCCTTGAAAAAGGGATCAAGACATGGCTAAGAAAGCAAATAAGAGGAGAAAAAAAGTTGTGCTTGAATTGGGAGATTGGTATTTCGGTGCACTTCCATAGCGAAATATTTTTGAACAATAGGAAGAACAAACTAATGCCGCAAGGAGATGGTTCATTTCAATTGTTTGAAAGACTCAATGACTATTCTTACAAAACTGACCTGCCTATGGATTATCAAGTTCAGAGACCTTCAACACTTGTGATTTTACTCTCTTTGATGTGCATGAGGGTGCACCTTTAGATTTCAGGTCAAATTCCTTTCAAGAAAGGGAAAGTGATGCTTCCCAAATCGTATCAAGGCCATTCACAAGGAACCATGATTGAGATCTACAAGCTCTTCTAGGGATATTCATCAAAATGAATGTACTTGACCATACTTTAATGCTATCTCGGGAGTTCCATGTCATGGTGTGACGACATTACAAGTGGCTAAGGTGTGACATTGCATATTGGAGGCATAAATTAAGGGAAGTCCACTTGTGGAACAGTTTTTGCAATTTGCTTAAAGAGTGACTTAGGGACCTTTTTTAATAAGCTATAAATAGTTTAGGCTAGCTCACTTAGTCTTTACTTTTTGATGATTATAGACTCATTTTCTTTTGATAAAATTGAGAGCTAGGTTGAAGACATTGTTGGTACTTGTTAGAAAGGGGATTGAAAGGTGATACAATTTCTTTGAGATCATTTTTATACATTAGGTTCTTTTTGGATTTATTTAGTTGAAGGTATTGTTTTGTATAACTTTGGTTTTTAATTAATCTCTATCTTGTGTCATTCCTTAAGGATCCTCCACAACATTAGAGCTAGTAAAGGTCAAATGATTAAGCCTCATAAACTACCCAACTCAAGTAACCTTAGAATAACTCATAACAGTACCAGCAGGACTCAACTAACATGACTGAGATATCACTAACTGGGTCAATAGATGAATAGATCAACAAAATTCAGCTTCAAAAATATCTCCTTGGGGCAGTGGAGCATGATCATTATTATCTTGTAGAGGACTAGTAGGGGCTAGTGGAACTCCACGTGGGGCAGTACAATCAAGAGCTAGAGCCTAAGACCAGGTCTGGATTGCATAAGTAGGATGAGTTCCATCCATATTATCCTCAGGTAGGATAGAAGAAGTTCCATGATCATCAGATCTTTGAGGAGGCATGATCTAAAATATGAACAAATGTAGATTAGAGGTGTTTTAAGACCTTAGACTCTATAGCAAAAAAGTAGAACACAAGAAAGAGAAACATACCTAAATGTCTCGTAGCCTTTCCCTCATAAGTGTGGCACACTACACACCCATAAAAGAGACTCTACTTGATACAGCTTTGTGGACACCCAATTGACCATGAACCTAGGCTCTGATACTAACTTCGTCAAGACCCAAACAAAGTCCTAGCCATGACAGGTACCTCTAGTCCACTGAGGATCGTAAACCACCCCCTTATCCTAGCCAAAAAGAGTATAACACACCTAATAATATCTGATTGCAAACATATAACAAGATTGAAAGTAATAGTTTCAAAGGCATCTAAGAGTGTCAGCATCAATGCACAATCCACAGTAATATCCATAAAGCCTCTACTAATCTGAAAATAATATAAATCAAGACATGCCGCCGACCCTGACAATGATAATGACAATGTAAATATGAAGTCTTCAATTCTAATTTATGGAAGGAAAATAGATGGAATTATAAAGTTTTCCAGAGAATGGAAGCTCACCATTACATCACAAATGACTAACTTTGAGATCACCTATCAATTCATAGGAAAAATAAAAGTGCCTTTGGACCCTGCATCGCATGAGAATACATCATCTCGAGACGGTTAGCGGGGAGAGCACTAGCATGTAACTCAGGATAAGGATAAAATAGTGTTAGTCAAAAGTTCAATTTCAAACTCACTGTACATGTTCACATGCATATATACGTATATATAATAGATGTTTTGGTTTAGAACAAGGTTTAGTATGATAATAAAATATTATTTGGGACAATATAGCTCAATCGTCATAAACCGGTACCCACGAGCTATATTGGTTCATCTGTCTTGCTGAAAAGGCCCTAGTACATGTTATCCACAGAAACCAGAGGTATCAAGGATGACCAGGGAATGCCATGACCATACGAAAATCCCAAATACAAAATATATCAATGGTGTGAACCATACACATAGTCATCAAGACTAACCCTAACGTCAGCAAGTGTGAGTTTTCAATATAAGTCATTTAAGACCCACACCTTCATGGCTTAGTTACATAACCAGCATTAAGCCCAATTAATACAAGTTTTATATAATCCATTCAATAATCAAGGAATTATAAAGTAAGGCACATCAAAGATATCGTCATACCATTTAGCTTGCAAGCTTATAATTATGCCTTTATAATTTCATTAACTTGGGGGAATGCCTCGACTCCCTTTTTCATTAAATCAAGATGGAGGAATGCCTCAACCTTCTTTAATTTGTCAAATCAAATTAGGAGGATTCCTTGAAATCTCTTTGTTCATTAAATCAAAACATAGCCAACAAAGACTTTGAAATCCATGTTCATAGTTTAACCATTTATGCAATACAATAGTATAGGTGTGTGAGTCAAATCAAGTGACAATTCCACAATTCAAAGCCATTGACACATGTGGGTTAAGGGAAACACAATAATTCAAAATGAATTCCAAGTCCAAAACATCAATTTGGGGGAATACCTCAACCCCCATTCCAATTCCCACACCCATGAAACCTATTAGTTCGAAACATTCAATTCAAACCATAAATAACTCATGAAAACCATGGAGAAATAATTCAAGAGTCATCCATTCCAAAAACCTCAACCCATATCAAAATCTACATTCAAATCTATATAATTAAAATATTTAAAAACATGCTTTTAACAAAATAATATTTGGGGATCAAAACTATGTATCAACCTCACCACACTTGGGTTCAACCCACAATTTAAGTTCATCTTTATATCTAGGGACTTTACCCTTTCACTAGCCAACAACCAAGGTTATCAATTTCATCACACATGGTTCAGAATTTCTATAACAGATCATTTATCATTCATCCATACTCATTTAGTCCATTGCACTAGTTTAATACATCAACAACATATGACTAGATAACTCACTTAGATATTTTCACAAACACCTTGGGTACATACCTTCAACAAGACCATTTCCATGGTATATATTATCAAGATTAGGGTTACTTAAGACCCTCATGTTAATCCACATACAACAAGCACCCACACATGTAATTCATCATCAATATCACATATAAACATAAGTATAAGCAAGATTCAACATCATACATCATTAGGCAACAAAACCCTTTTCATTTAATTTCAAACCACCAGGTACACTTACTAATCCATGTGTGAAATACATGGGTTTAGAGATATTTAATGAGGAGAAGAGATACATGTCTTACACAAGATGACACACGAAAAATCTTGGCTCCTTCTTTCCACTAGATGAGCTCCCTCCAAACCCTATCCTCTAATCTTGCTTTAAGAAGCTTTTTAGAGTATTTGGAATGTTTGAGCTTAGAAAAATGAAGACTTAGGAGGCTGCAATATCATATATAGTGAGAGGATTTAGGGTTTCAGGAAAGGTAAATGACCAAAAGTTCCTTAGTTAAAAGCTGAGAAATGACTTCGTACCAGGGTACAACTCCCTAAATGGTTCCCTTAGCAATCGTACCCTAGGGTACGAGTGGTACCCTAACTCATATCCTATGCTTCTCCTAGGACAACTATACTATTTTGGGTACGAGTGATGAGCCATAACCAAAGGGTACGACTGACCCCCTAGTCGTATACACAAATCGTGTACAAAATAGTCCACTCCAAAATAAGACCTCACTTGATACGGTTGACTTGCATACGACTCATATGCATTAGGTACGATCAAGGAAAGGTCTTGTCGTATAAGAAATAGTATAATACCCTCTTGGACTAATCAAGGTACGAAAGTGGAGGGCAAAGTGGGTACGAGTTGTGACCAAGGGTACGACTCAAGTCTCTAGTCGTACCTAAATCAGAGACACAAAAATGAAGTTGTTTCTCAATGGTTCAAGTCTAGGAATTTCATTTGTAATCCACCACCCCACACTCATCCACTTTTATCACAGTAATCATACATAAATCTCTGTAGTAAGAAGGTGGATTAAGGGGTTTGTAGACTTTGAAGACCACCTCTTCATCATCAAATCTCATGTTGAAAGTGCATTCTCTCATATTTATCAGTGCTCCTTCTATTGCTAAAAATGGGCATCCCAAAACGATTGGTACCCTATCATTTGTGACATAATTTAAAACAATAAAGTCAGTAGGGATAATAAACTTACCAACCTTTATTAGCACGTCCTCAATGATTTCTTTGAGGCAGACTTGGGTTGTGTCTGCCATTTGAAGCACCACAAAGTATGGTCTCAGCTTCCCCAACCCAAGAGTGTTGAAAACTGATAAGGGCATCAAATTAATACTTGCCTCCAAATCACTCATAGAATGGACCATATTGTTGTCACTAATTTTTATGGGGAGGGTAAAACTACCTGGGTCCTCTAGCTTCTTGGCCATCTTTTTCATTACTACAAAGTTGTACTCTTTGGTCACCACATCCTTTAAGTACTTGGCGTACATGGGCATTCCTTATAAAACATCTAACAAGGGCAAATTAATGTGAAGTTCTCTGAATGTGTCAAAGAACTTCTTTAAACAAGTTTCCTCTTTGACCTTTTTTAGCCTATGCAGAAATAGTGGTGGTCTTTCCTATACTTACTCAACAACCTTTGATTTTGGGTACTTAGACTTCCCCAAAGTATCAAATCTTTGCCTGCAACCTTTTGTGGAACTAACCCTGCTTTACTTTCAGTTTTTTCTTCTGAAGCCTGTCACTAAGCTCTTTACCAATTCTTAAGGTGATTGTCATAACTTACTTTGGATGCTCTGTATCATTTGGCAATCCACCTTGTGTCTTGGTATTCTGTGTTTGAGTTAATTGCCTGTAACGACCCAAAATCACCTCTCGGGATGTCACACGGTGCTTAGGGCTACAAGTAGCCCCAAACAACCCTTTGATCCTATCACTTCTCATAATAACTCATTCAAGAAAGAATATACAAAACACGGGCACAGTCATATCAAATAAAAGGAAATACGAAGGTAATACTAGGTCCAAACAACCATAATACAGGAAATCTCAACACAACCACAGTCTGATAACTAGTCTAACAAAGCCTCTACTACTTTATGAACTCGAGAACCGTTGGGACAGGTTTCTAACTAACTCAAACTGAACTAAAAGTAATAAGATAAACACTCGAATACTGAAATGTCTAAACATAGGCCCTCGAACCATGAGAACTCACCATAGAAATGTAGACAACTCGAGAATTACTAACAAGGGTGGGACTGAGCACCTGAACCTACATTATAAGACAATGTATCACATAGACGTATATGTGGATCAGCACTTGGGAATGTACTGAGTATATGGGGGTGTATGCATTTACATAAAACAATATCAATACTCTTTAATCAAATCATGCATGCAAATAGGAATAACTCACGCTGCTTGAATAAGTCTAAAATGTAAATCTCATAAATCATGTAGAATAAAGAAGTAACTCAAATCTTGTGAGTTATTATACTTTGGCTTTAAAATTTGTGCTCTCCTCTTATTCTCATTACTCATAGGATAAAGGAAGATTTAAACAATACTTTCAACTCATGCATATGACTCATGGAGAGTAAAACTTCTTTATCCTCAAGAACTTATACCTCTTTTGAAATCAAACACTTAGAACTCGGAATCATATAACTTTGATTTAAAAATTGGTGATCAACTCGTACTCGTAGAGAAAACTAATTCCTTCTTTGGAAAATACTCAAAAGTAGTTCATTCATTTTAGAAAATATCTTATCTCAAAGATTTGGGAAAATTATTCTATCTCAATGGAAAATACATTAGTTTAGGGAGGTTCTCTTAATCGACATAAACCATGCTTGTTACATAGAGTCCAATGTTTTTCCTCCTAAGGAAGAAAACTCACATAAGGGAGAGGCATCATCCTCTTGCCAAGGAGTATAACCTCAACTTAGTGATCACTTATCTCGGCCTCGGGCCCAATCATCTTGGCCTCAGGCCCAAAATCTAAAACCTATGGTGGCACCCAGTTCTGAGGTAAGAAACTGTCGTAACATACCCAACTTGATGCTAAATACTACTCTCTTTATTTTATCTCGCTTATCTCATGTAAATCCACTTTCAAAATAATCTCAAGGTTCATAAGAACCCAACAATTAAATTTGTAAGCTTATGTGGTAGAGTGGATTTCAAAACTCTATGACCATTAGGTCAAAACATTTCTCAATAATCTCAAAATACTTAAATCATGGGTGCTTATAGCACAATAGTTCATAAAATTGCAAGTCTCAAGTAGGGTTTAATGACCCATAATTCAATCTCAAGTTAAAACTCATCATAATGCATAATAGATAGCATATAGATTCATAATTCATGTAGAAATCTAGAAGTTACAGTAATTTGTCTCAAAATATCAACATACTCATAGACTTCAATTTCTAGAACATTGAAACTCTTAAATTCTCAAGGAGTAACAACATAGGGTATAAACCCAGCTTCAATTTCTTAGGAAAACATGTAAAATTATGCTATTTGACTTTCAATTCATGGGAAACATCAAGATATTGCAATCAATAACAATGGGTGAAAAACCCTAATTTAATATCATCTAAAATCTCATAAATTGCAGAAAATTATAGTTTAAATAAGCCTTTGGGCACAAGGGTGAAAATATTATCCTTGTTCAAAATCCCACATACCTTAGATTATGAAATTAGACGAACAAGCTTGCTTCAAACTCTTCTTCTTACTCTTGAGAGAAGATTCTTGCAACCGTTTAACTTGGTTAACTTAAATCTCAACTCAATTTGTAGAATTTATAGTGAGTTCTTGGATTTTTTAGAGAATGGTTTTAGATTTGATCTTGAGGGAGAAACCGTACCTCTCTTGTGTTTTAGATGATGAATGAAGTCATTTGTTTTGTTTGGAATATATCTGGTTGATGAAAGAGTGGAAAGACCAAAAATTCTCTTTTAAAAATAACTTAAAATACTGAACGGGGGCTGTGACGGTCGGAGCGACGGTCCATCGCTAGCCTGACGGTCCGTCGGATAGTCCGTCGCACGTCGGTCAAAAAAAGAACACACTACCTCGATGTGACGGTCTCAGTGATAGTCCATCACAAACTTGATGGTCCATCAGATCGTCCATCGCACCTTGGCCAGGATGAGGCCACACTGCCTTAGCGGCGACGGTCTCAACAACGGTCCGTCACAACCTTGACGGTTCGTCGTCCTGCCGTCGCACTTGGTCTAGAAAAGGGATTTACTGCCTTGATTGGGACGGTATATCGCAAACTCGATGGTCCATCGGATTGTCCATCGCACCTGGGTAGTTTCGATAACTTTCAGTAAAACGGCCATAACTTTTCACCCCGATGGCGGATTTGGACAGAATTTGTATCGTTGAAAAGCTAATTCAATTCTCTACATGACAAAACATCAAATTCAAGAAAATCATATATGGTTGAAACACTAATCACTTAGGAAGTCACTTCTCAATCTTTTAAGGCCGGAATTTACACTTCACTTGACACGCTCTAAGGCTCGGACTATGAGGGAACTTTGCAGGGTCTTACAATATATCCTCCTTGGAAACATTCGTCCTAGAATGTTGCTAGTTAGACTAGGAACACAGGAAAACAGAGTACAAATAGCTGAAGCAATTCGCTAAACGGCTTAAAATTTCTCTAAACTCTTGAATACCTCAGAAATTGCAAGAACTCATGCAAGAATAGATATATAGCTGAACTTTAGATTAGAAGGGCTGAATTAAGGAAGAATAATACCTTCGGATCGATCTGAACTCGCAGAAAAGAGGTGCGGGTACTTGGCTCGAATTTCTGCTTCTTCCTCCCAAGTAGCGTCTTTAACTGACTAGTTCCGCCACAACACTTTGACCAAGGGAACCTCTTTGTTTCTCAATCTACGAATCTGAAAATCTATGATCTCAATGGGAATCTCATCGAATAAATCACTGTTCTGAATATTAGCACTCTTTAAAGGATCTACCACAACGAAATCATCAATATGTTTCTTAAGCATGGAGACATAAAAAATAGGATGAACGGCTGACAACTCCGCAGGCAACTCAACCTCATAGGCTACTTTACCAACACGGCTCAAAACTCTATACGGACCAACATAACGGGAACTAAGCTTTCCCTTTTTACCAAACCTCTTCACCCCTTTCATGGGTGAAATCTTTAAGTACACCAAATCACCCACTTCAAACTCAAGATCTCTTCTCCTCACGTTGGCATATGACTTTTAAAGACTCTGAGCTTTCTTTAACCTCTTTCTAATCAACTTAACTTTCTCCATAGCTTCAAAGACTGCATCAGGTCCAATCACGAAAGTTTCACCCACATCAAACCAACCTATGGGTGATCTACATCTTCTACCATATAAGGCCTTAAATGGTGGCATCTCGATGCTAGCATGGTAATTATTGTTATATGAAAACTCTATCAATGGCAAATGCTCATCCCAACTACCTTTGAAATCAAAAGCACATGCCCTCAACATATCTTCTAGGGTCTGAATAGTCCTCTCAGCCTGACCATTTCTCTGTGGATGAAAAGAGGAACTCAAAAGAACCTGGGTACCAAGACCCTGCTGAAACGCCCTCCAAAACTGAGAAGTAAATTGAGTACCCTTATCCAAAATGATAGACGAGGGAACTCCGTGCAGCCTGACTAACTCCCGGATATAAAATTTAGCATAATCCTCAGCTGTATAAGATGTATGCATGGGCAGGAAGTGTGCGGACTTAGTCAGCCTATCTACAATAACCCAAATAGAATCATGATGGCGACGCAGAAGAGGTAACGCAGTCATGAAGTCCATATTCACCACCTCCCACTTCCAAGTGGGTATACTAAACTCTTGCATCACACCACCAGGTCTCTGGTGCTCTACCTTAAACTGTTGGCAAGTTGCACACTTTGCTAGAAACTCAGCGATATCCTTCTTCATACCATTCCACCAACAGATTTCCCGCAAGTTGCGTTACATCTTGGTAGTGTCGGGATGAATAGAATATCGCGCTCCATGCGCTTCAGCCATAATCCTCAGCCTCAGATCATCAACACATGGAACACATAATCTACCCTGCAATCTCAACACGCCATCACCACTTTGGGAGGAAACCTCTACCTTTTGGTCCTTAACTGCTTCCTTCAGTCTGACCAAACTAGGATCTCTATCTTGGTTCTCCTTAACTTTTGAAACTAAAGAGGATTCGAAACTACTTTGCACCAAAGTACTTCCCTCAGTTGAATCAAGAAACCTAACACCCAATCTAGCCTGACAATGCATATCATAAGCTAACTCTTTCTTACCTTTCTCTACATGAGCAACACTACCCATAGACAATCTATTAAGGGTATCCGCCACTACATTGGCTTTGCCCGGGTGATACAACACACTTATATCATAGTCTTTTAACAACTCTAACCACCACCTCTACCTCAGATTAAACTCCCTTTGAGTAAACACATACTGCAGGCTCTTATGATCAGTAAACACATTAACATGAACACCATAAAGATAGTGTCTCCAGATTATCAAAGCAAAGACCATAGCAGCCAACTCAAGATTATGGGTTGGGTAATTCTTCTCATGTGGCTTTAACTTTCTAGAGGCATAGGATATAACCTTACCTCTTTGCGTCAACACACAACCCAAACCAACTCTAGAGGCATCATAATACACTACAAAACCATCTGTACCATCAGTCAAAGTCAACACAGGGGTGAAGTAAGTCGAGTTTTCACCTCCTAAAAACTCTTCTCACAGGTATCTGACCACTGGAACTTAACTTTCTTTTGGGTCAACTGGGTCATGGGAGACGCAATAGAGGAGAAACCTTCAACAAAACGGCAGTAGTAGCCCGCTAGACCCAAGAAACTTCTAATGTCAGATGGAGAGATAGGTCTAGGCCAATTTCTTACAGCTTTTGTCTTTTGAGGATCAACTCTAATGCCTTCAACTGAAATAATATGACCAAGAAAGGCTACTGACCTTAGCCAAAATTCACACTTATTGAATTTGGCAAACAACTTGTGACCTCTAAGAGTTTACAAGATAATTCTAAAGTGATCTGCATGATCATGCTCACTGCGGGAGTAGACATGGATGTCATCTATGAACACTATGACAAAAATATCAAGATATTTCTTGAACACTCGATTCGTGAGGTCCATAAAAGCTGCTGGGGCATTGGTTATCCCGAAAGACATGACTAGAAACTCAAAGTGACCATAGCAGGTTTTAAAAGCTGTCTTTGGAATATCATATTCCCTCACTTAAAGTTGATGATAGCTGGATCTAAGGTTTATCTTGGATAAATAACTTACACCTTGCAACTGATCAAATAGGTCATCAATTCTCGAAAGAGGGTACTTATTTTTTACTATGACCTTGTTAAGATGACGATCGTCAATGCACATACGCAAAAAACCATCATTCTTCCACACAAATAGAGTAGGTACACCCCAAGAAGAAATACTGGGCCTTATAAAACCTTTGTCTAAAAGATCTTTGAGTTGCTCTTTCAACTCCTTAAGCTTAGCAGGTGGCATATGGTATAGCGGAATAGAAATGGGATGAGCGTCAGGAAGAAGGTCAATCCCAAATTCTATCTCTCTATCTGGAGGTACTCCTGGGAGATCTTCTGAAAAAATGTCTGGAAACTCGTTAACAATATCTACTGACTGAATAGTTGGAGCCTCAGACTTAGTGACTTTGACTCTAACTAGGTGATAGATGCAACCCTTGGATATTAGCTATTTGGCTTTGAGATAGGAGATAAAATGTCTTTCGGGAGATACCAAACTCTCGAACTACTCAAAAACTAGCTCATCAAGAAACTAAAACTTGACCACATGGGTACGACAGTCTATAGATGCATAACAAGAATGAAGCCAATCCATACCCAGAATAAGGTCAAAATCCAACATGTCTAACTCTATCAAATAAGCCAGTATGACTCTATGAAGAATAGTAACAAGACAATCTCTATATACTTATTTAGCAATAACTGACTCCCCTACTAGTGTGGAGACTAGGAAAGGCTCAGGAATCTTTTTGGGAATCATTTTAAAATTTACAGCCACAAGTGGGGTCACATAGGATAGACTTAAATCGGGGTCCAACAACAAATAAACATCAAAACAAAAGATCCAAAGCATACCAATAAAAAATATTGGGAGAGTTCTCCTGTTTCTGATGGGATGGTAAGGTATAGAATCTGTTCTGGTGCTGACCGCTAGCAGTGCTAGATGAAGCACCCTAAACAAGGAGAGATGAGGGACATGAGCTAGTGTACAAGTAGTCTGTGCCTAAGGTCGGGCATCTCTGGTCCCCTGCCTAGCTGCAGATAATTTCTAAGTCTGTGGACCTTCTTACCACAACTAAACAACCGCTCAAATCTGCGAAACAATCACCGAGATGATCCCTACCATATTTAGCATAAGGAGGATAACGAGGCCAGTTACCAACACTGTTATGCGACCTAAAAATAAAATACCTACTCTCTTGCTCCTGCCTACCTCGAGGAGCGGGAGCACTAGCTGATGAAGGCACTGGAATAGACGGACGTCTCTAAAATTGAGGGCGGTTTCCTCCATGGAACCTAGGCTGACTATACTCATGCTGCTCAGATCTAGCCCTCTTGTTACCCCTCACTCTATCTCTCTCTCTAATCTTATCTGCCTCTATTCGTTGTGTATGCATCATCAACCTAGATAGATCCATATCTCTATGTAGCATCGCAGTCCAACACTCTTTTAGCACCAAACTAGAAATACCTGTCACGAACTTACTCATACTAGCTCTGGTGTCAGAAATCAGACTAGAAGCATACTTGGCCAACTGGTTGAACTTCAAGCAGTACTCCTTAACAGTCATGGATCCCTGCCTCAAGTTCATAAACTCCCCAATCTTTGCTTCCCTCATCTCAAGCAGAAAAAATTTGTCCAAAAATGCATTTTGGAATACCTACCAAGTCATAGGAGCAGCATCCTCACCTCTACCCTTCCTCCACGATACAACCCAGTCATAAGCTATGTCCTTCAACCTGTAAGAAGCCAACTCAATACTTTCTTCCTCAGAAACATGCATCACCTACGTGATCTTTCTCACCTCCTCAAGGTACAACTGTGCGACCTCACCTGCCTTGGACCAACAAAACTCTAGAGGATTCATCCCCATAAAATCACGAATCCTAGAAGTAGCTACATCACCTCCCTACTGATTTAGAACTGTGGCCTGGTTATTGGCCTAAATATCAGCGGTGACTGCTTGGGCTAACGCCTGAAAGGCCGCCTGAAACTCAGCATGAGACACAGCCTCATTCAAAAGATCAATAGGTGGGGTTCCTCATCATTGTTTTCATGGGCATTCACTCTTCGGAGAGGCATTTTTTATAAGAATGATAGAATCTGAAAGAAAGAAACAACTTTTTCCTAAAATGTCTTATAGCCTCTTGCTCATAGATGTGGCACGCTACACACTGATGATCAAGACTCTACTAAGCATGACTTGTCAAACTCCCTATGACTCCTTTAAAACCTTAGGCTCTGATACCAAGTTTGTAACAACCCAAAATCACCTCCCGGGATGTCACACGATGCTTAGGGCTACAAGTAGCCCCAAGCTAACCCTTTGAGCCTATCACTTCTCATAATAACTCATTCAAGAAAGAATACACAAAACACTAGCACTGTCATATCAAATAAAAGGAAATACAAAGGTAATACTCGATCCAAACGACCACAATACTGTAAATCTCAACACAACCACAATGTGATAACTAGTCTGACAAAGCCTCTACTACTCTATGAACTCAAGAGCTGTTAGGACAGGTCCCCAACTAACTCAAACTGAACTGAAAGTAATAACATAAACACTCGAATACTCAAATGTCTGAAGATAGGTCCTAAAACCATGAGGACTCACCACTGTAGAAATATAGACGAAGGTACTCGAGAATCACTGACGAGGCTGGGACTGAGCACCTAAGCCAATATTATAAGATAATGTAGCACATAGAAAAAATATGTGGATCAACACTTATGAATGTACTGAGTATATGGGGGTGTATGCGTTTACATAAAACAATATCAATACTCTTTAATCAAATCATGCATGCAAATAGGAATGACTCACATGGATTGAATAAGTCTAAAATGTAAAGCTCAAAAATCATTTAGCATGAAGCATGTCACACAAATCTCGTGAGTCGTTATAGTTTGGCTTTAAAATTTGTGCTCTCCTTTTATTCTTATTACTCATAGGATAAAGGAAGCTTTAAACAATACTTTCAACTCATGTATATGTCTAATGGAGGGTAAAACTTCTTTATTTCTTAAAACTTATAACTCTTTTAAACTCAAACATTTGTAACTCAGAATCATATAACTTTGGTTTAAAAATCGGTGATCAACTCGTACTCGTAGAGAAAACAACTTCCTTCTTTGGAAAATACTCAAAAATAGTTCTTTCACTTTAGAAAATATTTCATCTCGAAGCTTTAGGGAAATTATTCTATCACAATGGAAAATACTTTAGTTTTGGGAGGTTCTCTTAACCGACATAAACCATGCGAGTTACACGGAGTCCAACGTCTTGTCCTCCTAAGAAAGAAATCTCACGTTGGGGAGAGGCGTCATACTCTTTCCATATAACCTCAACTCAGTGATCACTTATCTTAGCCTCGAGCTCAATCATCTCGGCCTCAGGCCCAAAATCTCAAACCCACAGTGGCATGTAGTTCTGGGGTAAGAAACCATGGTAACTTACCCAACTCGGTGCTAAATACTACTCCCTTTAGTTTTTCTTGCTCATCTCATAGAAATCCACTTTCAAAATAATCTCATGGTTCATAAGAACCCAACAATCAAATCTGTAATCTTATGTGGTAGAATGGATTTCAAAACTCTATGACCATTAGGTCAAAACATTTCTTAATAATCTCAAAATACTCAAATAATGGGTGCTTATAGAACAATAGTTCATAAAATTGCAAGTCTCAAGTGGGGCTTAATGACCCATAATTCAATCTCAAGTTAAAACTCATCATAATGCATAATAGATAGCATATAGATTCATAATTCATGTAGAAATCTGAAAGTTACAGCAATTTGTCTCAAAATATCAACATACTCCTTAACTGGATCTCTATCTTGCTTCTCCTTCACTTTCAAAACTAAAGAGGATTAGGAACTGCTTTGCACCAAAGTACATCCCTCGGCTGAATCAAGCAACCTAACACCCAATCTATCTAGACAATGCACATCATGAGATAACTCTTTCTTACCTTCCTCAACATGAGCAACACTACCCATAGACAATCTGGTAAGGGCATCCGCCACTACATTGGCCTTGCCCGGGTGATACAACACACTCATATCATAGTCTTTTAATAACTCTAACGACCTCCTCTGCCTAAGATTCAACTCTCTCTGAGTAAACACATACTACAGGCTCTTATGATCAGTAAGCATATCAACATGAACACCATAAAGATAGTGTCTCCAGATTTTCAAAGCAAAGACCACAGTAGCTAACTCAAGATCATGGGTTGGGTAATTCTTCTTATGCGGCTTTAACTATCTAGAGGAAGAGGCTATAACCATCTAGAGGAAGAGGCTATAACCTTACCTTTTTTTATCAACACACAACCTAAACCAATTCTAGAGGTATCACAATTTACCACAAAACCATCTGTACCATCAGGCAAAGTCAACACAGGGGCTGAAGTAAGTCAAGTCTTCAACTCCTGAAAAATCTTCTCACAGGAATCTAACCACTGGAACTTAACTTTCTTTTGGGTCAACTGGGTCATGGGAAATGTAATAGAGAAGAAACCTTCAACAAAATGGCGGTAGTAGCCTGCTAGACCCAAGAAACTTCTAATATCAGATGGAGAGATAGATCAAGGCAAATTTCTTATAGCTTCTGTCATTTGGGGATTAACTCTAATACCTTCGGCTGAAACAACATGACCCAGAAAGGCTATAGACCTTAGCTAAAATTCACACTTACTAAATTTGGAGAACAACTGGTGACCTTTAAGAGTTTGCAAGATAATTCTAAGGTGATATGTATGATCATGCTCACTGCGGGAGTAGACAAGGATGTCATCTATGAACACTATGACAAACATATCAAGATATTGCTTGAAAACTCGATTCATGAGGTCCATAAAAGATATTGGGTCATTAGTTAGCCTGAAAGACATAACTAGAAACTCAAAGTGACCATAGCGGGTTCGGAAGGCTATGTTTGGAATATCACACTCCCTTACTTTAAGTTGATGATATCCAGATCTAAGGTCTATCTCGTAGAAATAACTTGCACCTTGCAACTGATCAAATAGGTCATCAATTCTTGGAAGAGGATACTTATTTTTTACTGTGACCTTGTTAAGCAAACGATAGTAATTGTACATACGCAAAGAACTATCTTTCTTTTGCACGAATAGAACAGGTACGCCCTAAGGAGAAATACTAGGCCTTATGAAACCTTTGTCTAAAAGATCTTTGAGTTGTTCTTTCAACTCCTTAATCTCAGTAGGTATAATACGGTATGTGGGAATAGAAATGGGATGAGTGTCGGAAAGACGGTCAATGCCAAACTTTATCTTTCTATTAGGAGGTACCTCTGGGAGATCTTTCGAAAAAACATCGGAAACTCATTAACAATATCGACTGACTGAATAGTTGGAGCCTCAAACTTAGTGTCTTTGACTCTAACTAGGTGATAGATGCAACCCCTAGATATTAGCTTTTTTGCTTTGAGATAGGAGATAAATTGACTTTTGGGAGATACCGAACTCTCAAACCACGCAAAAATTAGCTCATTAGGGAACTAAAACTCGGCCACACAGGTACGACAGTCTATTGATGCATAACAAGAATGAAGCCAATCCATACCCAAAATAAGGTCAAAATCCACCATGTGTAACTCTATCAAATCAGCAAGAATGACTCTATGAATAAATATAACTGGACAATCTCTATACACTTGTTTAGCAACAACTGACTCCCCTACTGTTGTGGAGACTAAGAAAGGATCAAGAATCCTTTCGGGACTCATTTTGAAATTCACAGCCATAAGTGGGGTCACATAGGACAGACTTGATTCGAGGTTCAACAACACATAAACATCAAAACAAAAGATGCGGATCATATCGATAACAACATCGGGAGAGTCCTCCTGCTCCTGATGGGATGGTAAGGCATAGAATCTATTCTGGCGCTGATCTCCAGCAGTGCTAGATAAAACACCCTGAATAGGGGCGGGATGAGGGACAGGAGCTGGTGTACTAGTAGTTTGTGCCTGAGGTCGGGCATCTCTGGTCCCCAGCCTAGCATGCGAACAATCTCTAAGTCTGTGCCCCTGCTTTGCACAACCAAAACAACCTCTCAAATTTGTGAAACACTCACCGGGATAATCCCTACCACACTTAGAACAAGGAGGATAATGGGGCCTGTTACTAACACTGTTCTATGACCTAGACATAAAACACCTGCTCTCTTGATCCTGCCTGACTCTAGGCATGGGAGCACTAGTTGATAAAGGCACTAAAATAGATGGACGTCTCTAAAACTGAGGGTGGTTCCATCCATAGAACCTAGGCTGACTATACTCATGCTACTCAGATCTAGCCCTCTTGTTACCCTTCACTCTGTCACTCTCTCTAACCTTATCTACCTTTATCTGTTGTGCATGTGTCATCAACTTAGACAGATCCATATCCTATGTAGCATTGTAGTCCTACACTCCTTCAGCACCAAACTAGAAACACCTGTCAAGAACTTGATCATACTAGCTCGGGGGTCAGAAATCAAATCAGGAGCATACTTGGCCAATTGGTTGAACTTCAAGTAGTACTCTTTAACAGTCATGGAGCCCTACCTGAAGTTCATAAACTCCTCAATCTTTTCTTCCCTCATCTTAAGAGGAAATAATTTGTCCAAGAATATATCTTGGAACACCTGTCAAGTCATAAGAGCAGCATTCTCACCTCTACCCTTTCTCCATGAAACTACCCAGTCATAAGCTATGTCCTTCAACCTGTAAGACGCCAACTCAACATTTTTTTCCTTAGAAACATGTATCACCTGTGTGATCTTTCTCACCTCCTCAAGGTACAACTGTAGGTCCTCACCTTCCTTGGACCTATAGACCTATAAAACTCTGGCAGATTCATCCGCATGAAATTACGGATCCTAAAAGCAGCTACATCACCTCCTTGCTGATTTGTAACTGCAGCCTGGTTATTGGCCCGAACTTTAGCGGTGACTGCTCGTGCTAATACCTGAAAGGCCTCCTAAAACTCAGCATGAGACACAGTCTCATTCAAAGGATCAACAGATGGGGGTTGCTCATCATCATTTCTACGGGCATTAGCTCTTGGAGAGACATTTTTTGAAATATGAGGACACAAATTATTAGATGAGAGGACAACTGCAGGCATGATAGAATCTGAAAGAAAGAAACAAATTTTTCCTAAAACATCTTGTAGCCTCTTTGTTATAGATATGGCGCGCTACACACCGATGATCAAGACTCTACTCAACGCAGCTTGTCAGACTCTCTAGGACTCCTTTAAAACCTTAGGCTCTGATACCAAGTTTGTAACGACCCAAAATTACCTCCCGGGATGTCACACGATGCTTAGGGATACAAGTATCCCCAAGCTAACCCATTGAGCCTATCACTTCTCATAATAACTCATTCAAGAAGAAATATACAAAACACAGGCACTGTCATATCAAATGAAAGGAAATACGAAGGTAATACTCGATCCAAATGACCATAAACTGGAAATCTCAACACAACCACAGTTTGATAACTAGTCTGAAAAAGCCTCTACTACTCCATGAACTCGAAAGCGTTGGGATAGGTCCCCAACTGACTCGAACTGAACTAAAAGTAATAACATAAACACTCGAATACTGAAATGTCTGAAGATAGGTCCTCGAACCATAAGGACTCACCACTATAGAAATATAGACGAAGGTACTCGAGAATCACTAACGAGGGTGGGAATGAGCACATGAACCTACATTATAAGACAATGTAGCACATAGACGTATATGTGGATCAACACTTGACAATGTACTGAGTATATGGGGTTATATGTATTTACATAAAACAATATCAATACTCTTTAATCAAATCATGCATGCAAATAGGAATGACTCACATGGCTTGAATAAGTCTAAAATTTAAAGCTCAAAAATCATGTAGAATAAAGCATGCAACACAAATCTAGTGAGTCATTATACTTTGGCTTTAAAATCTGTACTCTTCTCTTATTCTCATTACTCATAGGATGAAGGAAACTTTAAACAATACTTTCAACTAATGCATATATCTCATGGGGAGTAAAATTTCTTAAATGCTCAAGAACTTATAACTCTTTTGAACTCAAACACTTGAAACTCGGAATCATATAACTTTGGTTTGAAAATCGGTGATCAACTCATATTAGTAGAGAAAACTACTTCCTTCTTTAGAAAATACTCAAATCAGTTCATTCATTTTAGAAAATATCTCATCCAAAGTTTTAAGGAAAATATCCTATCTAAATGGAAAATACTTTAGTTTAGGGAGGTTCTCTTAACCGACATAAACCATGCAAGCTACAAGATGTCCAACGTCTAGTCCTTCTAAGAAAGAAACCTCACGTTAGGGAGAAGCGTCATTTTTTTGCCAAGGAGTATAACCTCAACTGAGTGATTACTTATCTCAACCTCGAGCCCAATCATCTCGGCCTCAGGCCCAAAATTTCAACCCACGGTGGTACGTAGTTCTAGGGTAAGAAACAATAGTAACTTACCCAACTCGGTGCTAAATACTACTCTCTTTAGTTTATCTCGCTCATCTCATAAAAATCTACTTTCAAAATAATTTTATAGTTCATAAGAACCCAACAATCAAATCTGTAATCTCAGGTGGTAGAGTGGATTTCAGAACTCTATGACCATTTGGTCAAAACATTTCTCAATAATCTCAAAATACTCAAATCATGGGTGTTTATAGCACAATAGTTCATGAAATTGCAAGTCTCAAGTAGGGCTTAATGAACCATAATTCAATCTCAAGTTAAAACTCATCATAATGCATAATAGATAGCATATAGATTCATAATTCATGTAGAAATCTGAAAGTTACAGCAATTTGTCTCAAAATATCAACATACTCATATACTTCAATATTTCAAACATTGCAACTATTAACTTCTCAAAGATTAAAATCATGGGGTATAAATCCAGCTGCAATTTCTCAAGAAAACATGTAAAAATCATGCCATTAGACTCTCAATTCATGAGAAACATCGAAAGCTTGCAACCATTAACAATGGGTGAAAAACCTCGATTCAATTTCATGTAAAATCTCATAAATTGCAGAAAATTAAAGTTTAAATAAGCTTTTGGGCACAAGGGTGAAAGGATTACCCTTGTTCAAAATCCCACATACCTTGAATTAGAAGCTTTGGATGAACCCTCACTTTTCGGACTCTATTCGTACTCTTGAATGAGGTTTCTTAAAGTCCTTGACTTGGGAACCTCGAATCTTGACTCAATTTAGAAAATCTATGGTAGATTCTTGAGATTCTTGGAAGAGGTTTTGGATACTTAGGGTTTTTGTTGAGAGAAAACTTGAGAAAACCTTCATAGAATGCTTGTAAATGAGTTTAATTTGGTGTTTGCAAGCACGGTTTAAGAGGCTTGGAAAAAAGTCCAAAGTGCCCTTTTTATTCTGTACAAAGCTGAAAAAATTGAACTGGGAACCCAATTTTATGGGCCACCGCGACGCGCCGCTATCGCGGTGGCTCACTAGAAATTGAAAAATGGGAATTTGGGAGTCACTGCGACGCGGAGCCATCATGTTGTCCCACTGGTTGGGACCTGGAACTTCAGCGCGATGCGTCACAATAACGCTAGGCCACTGAAAATTGACTTTTGAGAAATTGGGATTCTCTACGATGCACCACTATCATGGAGTTCCACTGGAATTTGACAATTATCAAATAGACCCTCTCCACGATGTGCCAAGCATTAAAATGACATTGTTTTACGACTAGGACTTAAATTAGCCATAACTTCTTACCCGGGTATCGGATTTGGGCGAATCTTATATCGACGGAAAGCTTATCAAATTTTCCTTGTAATAAAAATTCAAAATTAGGGAAATTCTATATGGTTAATATAATACTCACTTAGGAAGTCACTTCTCAATCTTTTAGGGCCATAACTATGCCTCACTTGACATGCCCTAAGGCTCATTCTATGTGAGAATTTTGTGGGGTATTACAATTCTTGCAACCCTTGAACTTGGGAAACTTAAATCTCAACTCAATTTGTAGAATCTATGGTGAGTTCTTAGATTTCTTAGAGAAGGGTTTTAGATTTGATCTTGAGGGAGAAACCCTAACTCTCTTATATTTTGGATGATGAATGAAGTCATTTGCTTCGTTTGGAATATATCTGGTTGATAAAAGAGTGGAAAGACCAAAGAGTTCCTTTTAAAAATGACTTAAAATACTAAACGGGGGCTGCGATGGTCCGAGCGATGATCCGTCGCTAGCCTGATGGTCCGTTGGATCGTCCGTCGCACGTCGGTCAGAAAAAGAACACACTGCCTCGATGTGACGTCTCAGTGACGGTCCGTTGGATCATCCGTCGTACATTGGCCAGGATGAGGCCACACTGCCTCAGCGGCGACGATCTCAGCGATGGTCCGTAGCAGCCTGATGGTCTGTCGTCTTGGCCATCGCACTTGGGCCAGAAAAGGGAGTTACTGCCTTGATTGCGACAGTCTGAGCGACGGTCCATCATAGACTCGATGGTCCATCGGATCGTCCTTCGCACCTGGGCGGTTCCGACAACTCTCAGTAAAACGGCCATAACTTCTCACCCCGATGCCGAATTTGGATGAAATTGGTATTGTTGGAAAGATAATTCAACTCTCTACATGAAAAAAAAGTCAAATTTAAGAAAATTCTATATGGTTGAAACACCAATCACTTAGGAAGTTACTTCTCAATCTTTTAGGGACGGAATTTACACTTCACTTGACAAACTCTAAGGCTCGGACTACGAGGGAAATTTGTCGGGTCTTACATAGCCCCAACTGTTGCTCTAAATTCTGCTGAGCCACTTGTTGATTCTTTATTTCAACAGTCATTTCTTCTTGCATGGCCAAGATCTTTTTCAAAGTTTCCTCAATGTTACTGGCTTGTGTATTGTGCTATTTTTGGAACTGCTGGTTTTGATTGTTGCCCCATGCATAATTGGATTGAATTTGCTACTTTTGGCTGTAGGAATTCACATAAATAGGTTTATGTGCATTTCCCACAAAGTTCACAGACTAAGGATTTGCACCGTACAGTCTGCAGAATGACCACTATTGCCACAAATCTCACACTAACCTGGGGTCTGTTGCAGTACATTAACTTGAGCCAGTGATTAGTTCATGCGTAGAATTGAGTCATCATTTGATTCTGCATAGCTAATAATTAGACGACTAAGGTTGTGGTACTATCAATTTCAATCATGTCTACAACCTTTTTCACTAAGCTTTTAGACACGTCACCATGCCAGTCAGGATTTCCTTGAGCAATATGGTTCAACAAAGTATAGAGCTCATCATATGTTTTCTCAAGAGCCTGACCTGCAGTTGAATTTAGTAAAATTTTTATATCATGGTCAAGTGTTTCTACAAAGGTGTGAGCTAATACCTCATTGGACTGCTGGTGTTGTGGACAGTCCCGAAGAAGTTATTTGAATTTCTCCCAAGTATGATAGAAATTCTCATCCGGCTTCTTCTTGAAGCTAGTGATGAAACTTAATGGCTTAACATTCAACTACTTCTTTGTTTCCACCAAAAGTGACAAGGGTAATAATGTCAGCCTCACATAATCCTTGGCTACCCCAGTGGGTGTGACGTGTCACTGATCTTCATGTGACAAGCCGGTGAACTTCCTACTGCTGTGCAAAAGCAGCACCATATTTTGTTTCAACTTAATCTATCTCCGACAGTGGGTATTCGAATAATGGAGGTCACATTAGTTGCAAGTGGGATTTCCACTTCGCGTACGGTCCTACGGGCTGGTAGATCTTCAGCCATAAGTATAGGATGATATTTCTTTTCTTGAATTTAAGGGATTTTGTAGAAAGGTACTGCTTCTCTCCTTCATTAGTGTAAACGTTGCTCAGGTTCGGGTCTGGTTCAACCAACTCCCTATCCTTTACCAGCTTACTAGCTTTTAAAACTTGTGCCTGCAAATCAAGAAGCTAAGGTCAAGTGAATAGCACTCACAAAATCAAAAAGAAAAATTAAAACTAAAGTAGTTGCCAAATTACAAGTCCCCAACAATGGCACTAAAAAGTTGTTGCGCCCAAGCACATACACAAGTGTACGTGGTCCACCCAAGTAATATAGTAACCTTAAAAAAAGCTAAGTATCGATCCCACATGGACTAGTGTTAAGCAACTATCCAGTTCTGGTTCAACTATTAAGATTAGACAAGTGCAACGTAACCATAATAAGTTGAGAGTTATAACTAAACGTAAACTTAAACAATACTGTAAAATAAAGGTTCTTGAACAATCAACAGGGAGAAACTCAGGGTTAAGGCACTAAGAGGATTCATAATAAGCTATGTAACTTTGTTTTTAGGTTAATTATCTTAGTTGTTGGTTGACGGAGTCGATATTATGACTATGGCCTTCCGAACCTCTAGTCTATTATGTAACTTAGCCCCAAAACTACATCATTGAGCGGGGATGCAAGAAATAAATTAAATGCATTCATATTCTATCCCGTAATGGAACCAAATAGGGCATTTAAGTATATTCCTATCCTAAATGCAAATCATAACATCATTCAATTGAGATTACAATAGTATTCCATCTATCCGACGTTCTACCCTATGATTCATCCTTCCGGGTTAACAATAGTGATACATGTATTATAAGGGTTGTGAATCCTTAAAATAGTGATAAAAAGGATAAACGAACAGCCAAACATGATAAATAACTAAAACCAAGTGAATACACAACAAGAGTAATCATGTTCTTGGACTTAACCCCAAAAAAAGACTTTTAGCCACTCATAGACATACACGTAATCACAATAGATGAATCCATGTAAAAATTCATAAACAGACAAAAGTAAAGGAATAAAAATTCTATTTTCAGCCTTATCCAACGTTTGTTCAAGCCCTAAAGCCGCTCAAGGTATGTACATAAAGAATAGAGTGTCCTATTTATACTTGGCCAAAAGTGGTCAGAGGAAAAGAAATCAAAAAAGCACAAAACTTTAAGAAAATATCATTCGTCTGTTTATACATTTGTGTAACTTTGACTGAATGACACGATAAAAACAGAAAGGGAAAAGGATTCGAATAGCACAAAAGCAAAATATAATTAGTATATTCTCTTTAAACTACCACATTAGATATTATACTTTATTATTTTTTTGATATTTAAGACGAAATTAACTAAAATTTAGGTCAGTAACTTTTTTCATTATGAGAAGCATGTAACATGGTAGATTCAGAAAAGAAAGGTAATAAAACAATATATTTATGAAAGGAAATATTTTGAGACTTTAAACTCCTTTCAGGCTTAGAATTTATTTGAATTGTCAATAGCTTTAGGATTTACTAATTAAGGTAACATTCTGTTGTATCAAAAAGAAAAAGGAAAATAGGAAAAAAAAAAAAAAAAGACAGAAAGAATAAAGTAGAACAAATTTAGAATCAACTAAAATTGTTTTTGGATTTAACAATTTTAAAAGGTAAGCATATGTGATTCAACATTCAATGTAACATGTTGGTCAAGAAAAAAGACAATATAAAATAGGTTTAAAATTTCTAGAGAGATAAATAATTAAAATATTTCACAATAATTGTACTAATATTTAGATTTTAGCTTGTGGTGAACTTTGACTTTAATTAAAGTTTGTGTTCATTTAAATTTTTTCTTTTAAAAAATTAGTTGCAACTCATATTTATGGTTCCTAATGGGTTGATAAAAGTCGAAATTGAATGTTCATATCATTTGAATTTATGTTTTTCATCAATATTTTAATTTCTAATTTATTTGTAAGTGCTTGCGTTATTTGTTTAAGGATTTTATATGACATGATTTATTCCTTTGATGAATGTTTTTCATCAATATTTTAATTTCTAATTTATTTGTAAGTGCTTGCGTTATTTGTTTAAGGATTTTTATATGACATGATTTATTCCTTTATTCATTCATCTAGCTAAATATAATCAACAATACTCATTAAAAAAATCCCATATTTTTAATTTTATAACTTAACAATATTCAATAATATTTATTTTTTAGGTATATATTCAATGAATAGGTACGTGCGCAAGCACACTATTAAACTAGTAGCAGAATAAACATGCGGGAATTAGTAGTCATGAATAACTCCAGCCAAAATGAACTAAATACCCTCATATATTAATCAATTTATTCTAAAAATAAACAAAACATATTTCAATTTTCATAACAACAGTTTTATAATTACATAACATAGTAAGCTGTATTTTATATTTTTGCTAACTGTTGCTACAAAAATACAAATACATATGATTTTTACTGCCCTTATGATTGATATGTATTTTATATTTTTGCAAACTGTTGCTACAAAAATATAAATACATAAAAATACATATGCTACAAAATGAAATTCGATAAAATTGCTGTTATTTTTTGTAATTTAATACTTCAATATGCTAATTTATGTATTTTTTTTCCTTATTAATTCCTTCATTACAATCCTTATATTACAACCCACACTGTTAACGACCATTAATTCTTGCATCACTTGAATCTAAAGAAAACGGCCCCACAAAGTAATAACCAAAAATTATAAGAACATCTGAAAAAATTACGCTTACATTAGGCAATCCTTAAATAACAACAATCTAGGTATGTTTTATTTACCATATACCAATACGATCATTTTTATTCTCCACATGACAATCCTTGTGTTACATTACACCGTATAACAATCTATGCAATACAAATGTACAACTTAACCATCAACACCACGATTTTTGGCTCCAACAGAGAAGCCAGACAGCGCATAAGAAAAGGACATAAAACGATTTTTTCACAAGGAGTCATATTAAGCACAATATAAAGGATTCGAGGTGCACAAATGAATTAAAAAGAAACGCAGAGCTGTCTCCAGGACTTCCCCCAACACTAAGGAAACTTACTAACAGCATATGCGGTTCAGTCCAGGAAGATAACTCTGAACACACACAAAAAAAATGTGAACTTGAACAGTTAAACTTACTAATCAAGATCAATAGAAAGTTAAGAATCTAGAGGTGAATTGAGTTGCAGCCGGAATACAACCTAAAGGAGCCAAAGCTGGCCAATTTAATTACGTTCTTGTTTTTAAGTTAATAAGACCCTGCAATGTTGTAGTTGTAAACTTGTAATTGTTTCCTAAACTAGATGGAAAAGGAACTTCCAGAATTCCCTCCTGGGCACTGGCAAATGGTAATAATGGAACTCTGCCCATTGGAGACATGGTAGGAAGAAAGGCTGAACCTTAAGCACATACGCAGCAGCCGAGGAAGAAGCTGAACTTAAACCTACAATGTCCACATACTCAGCGTTACCTTCACAATCACTACTTGGGCAGATAAACTTGACTTACAAGGCAGGATTCCAAGGTGAGGAAATAGAAGTCACAATCACAACCGGCGGCAAACCATTTTTAACATATTCTTCCTCTACGTAGATCCAGACTGAAATCAAGAACCGGCACTTTTGCCTCACTTTCCAATCCAACTGCAATCTCAAAAATCAAATACAAAATAAGGTAACATGACAGCAACAAGCATATCGCAAATTCTCCATGAGTATTACCACTGAGTCTATTACTAAAGAAAACCCAAAAAAGAAAAAAATTAAATGGAGACAGAAAAGAGGGCAGTTGAAGCACTGATCAACTAAACCTTCAAATTCTTCCATCAGAAAGCGGAGACAGAAAGAGACCATAATCTTTTTTGTTGTTTCATAACAACTCCATGCGAAGAGTCATCTATTCATTCTGCAAAAACCCACTTCATCCATGTGAAAAAGCAATGTTTTGATACATGTTCGGGTAGGTCCACCTGTATAAATCATGATAGTAGAAAACCACAAACAAAAATTATTTATAACATATCAAAAAAGGATACTGCACACTCTCTACCAACATTTACTGATGAGACTGTCTAGGTACCCACACTCCTCTTTCCATCGATATAAAACAAAGATCTAGCAGAAGTAACATGATGCAAGTAACTGACTGCTCAAAAAATCCTATTCTTTCACCTGAGAAAGATGAGCAAATCAGCATGATTTTGCTATCCAAATTGCTACAGATGGACACAATCCTCAAACCTGTTATAGTTGCCCGGGTAACAGTCTAAGTTATATATGACAAATGTCAAATGCTCTAACAGCATATACATGGAAGAGATGGACAGCACAGGTCCTAAAGGTTCAGGATTCATATGTCAAATGTCAAGATAGCAATGGAAAAATATGGCTAGACCTTAAATGAAAACAATTCATTTTGAACTTACACTGCTCCAAGTAGTAGAATACCCATCAGTAGAAAGCAACCAGTCACTAGATATCGAAGGCAACCCCAATCTATTCTTAATTCCATCAGCAAATTCATCCCCATCTAATTCCTTAATTTCAAGATCCCTTCTCTCTTTCTTTCTGTATTTTTGCCTTTTCTTGCGCTTATTTCTGGCTGAACTATTCTGCTCAGATTCACTTTCTTCGAGAAACTGATCATGATCTAATATTGGATAAGTCTTGGATTTGCGAAAGTTTATGTCATTGCCAACAAATAAACTTTCCCAGGAACTGGAATTTTGGAAATCCTCGGATAAATAACAGTAGAAAGCCCAAGATTGCAGTCCCAACCATTTGATAGTCGCTAAAGATTTTCTTTTGAAGCATTCTCTCAGAATTGGTGTAAAGCTATCTTTAGGGTTTGTTGGTTTACAAATTTGGAAAACGACATGCTTAACCTTTTCCTTATGCTCCTGACTACCTTCTTCACGTATAAATCGCATAAGATGCCGACTTTGAGTAGCAACTGCATTCAAGAGAAGCAACTGATCAAGAGAATTATTGCCATCACACTTGGAGAGGATGATCTCTAACAACTGATCAAGAGAATCATGGCAATCCATCTTTTGCAACCTTGGTTTAACATAATTTTGGAGTAAATCCAAGAAAACCATTAGATCTTGTTCCCCAAGAATGATAAGAAGGTGTTGACATAAGAAGGAGAAAGATTGCTCAATCAGAAACTCATCTATAATTTCCCACACTTCTTTCAAATCATCCTTGTACATCAAGTCAACAAACATATTGATAAAAAAGTTATTATCAATGGTCAGAATATCACCATCTTTTAGTGACTCGGCAAATTCCTTAGATGACCAAAATTCAGGAACATACTCAAGAAAATTCTCCACTGTTCGTTCGACATCCAGATCAAGAAAATAGTGAGGCTTTGTGGCAACCATTGCAGGTGATTGTCCATGTTTCCCCTTCCACTCGAGCTCCTCCCAACAGATGTCTCTATTTACAAAGGCAAACTGGGACAGTGCCTTAGCCCCCTTTGTATGGTCCACATAACCAGTACCAGCAAAATTAGAGAACCACTGCAAAATATGATTTCGGTTTCCTGCATGGTCAATAATTTGCACACACACACACAAAAAAAGGATTCTGAGATTAGATAATTAGTCCAGAGAACAGAGGTGGTGTACACATACCTAACCTCTACAGCAATCCAAATCACAAGGCAAAAAATCATATTGGAGTCATTTCGATATAAAGAATATTAGAACAACGATTAGGAGCACTAGTTATCAACATTAGATTCTCATTTCCCTCAAAATTTTGAGAAGGAAAAGTACATAGAAGAAATTAAGATGAATTATTTCACTTTACTGTTCCTTCAGTAACTCTTGAACATGATAACCCTAGAACGAATGTACTCGGGCAATTTCATGTACTATCCGGGAGAAGGTTGGTGTGACTTCAGTGGAGTGTAAGATGCGGGAAGCACGATTGAGATGGTTCGGACACGTGAAGAGGAGGGGCATGGATGCCCCGGTCCGTAGGTGTGAGAGGCTAGCGTTGGATGGTTTTAGACGGGGAAGGGGTAGACCGAAGAAGTACTGGGGTGAGGTGATTAGGCGGGACATGGAACAGTTACAGCTCACCGAGGACATGACCCTAGATAGGAAGGTCTGGAAGATGCGAATTACGGCAGAGGATTAGGGCCAGTTCGGGTCGCTAGTGTAGGGAATTAATTGGTGGGGGTGTATTCCTGTTATGATTCCGTATTCAGTGTTTCGTGTTCCGTGTTCCATGTTTATTACGAATCTGTGTGCTTTCCTCTGCTTTATATTCCTGCATTCCTGCTTTACTCTGTTTTATATTCCTTATGGGTGCCGTATCTATGTTATGTCATCTGCTTCTGTGCTGTACTATGTGTTTGTGTGATATCTCGTGACTTGAGCCGGGGGTCTTTCGGAAACAGCCTTTCTACTTCATCAGAGGTAGAGGTATGGACTGCGTACATCTTACCCCCCCAGACCCCACTAAGTGGGAATACATTGGGTTTGTTGTTGTTGTTGTGTTGTATATCTATGTTGCTCGAACCCCCTAAATCCCTGCCACATCTGTGTCCATCCAACTCAAAGGAAACGATTTGTTGTGCGTGGGACCAGCACCGGAATTATAACTTACCTCGGGTGTTTTGAATAATATATATACATACATTCTTTTTGGTAATCATGGTGTCCGTGTCAACTTACACGCACCTTGACAAATTCAAAGGGGTACCTCCCATCACCATAGTACCCAATAACCATGTCCACTAAGGCTTGGACTAATGGGAAATCACCACTCATACACACACATATAAACTATGAGAAATTTTTGCTATTACACGAGATATCTTATGAATAAGATATTAGTATTTTAATAAGGAACTAACTTTGATTGGTTTTAGTTCAATAGCTTAAAGTACTCGAAATATACACTTAATGTAGTAACATACAAATATTTATTGGTCATATCAGCACTCAAAGTCCATACTCCCTAATCCTAAATTTATGTGATGAACAATCCAATCTCTAGACTAGCACCCGAGTCTGAGCAACATAGGTTTGTAAATGGTATATCCCCCTTACCCAGAGCTGAACATGGACTTTCACGTCTTTGCTCCCTCACTAACTTGAACCCGAACCTCATGGTTAGATGAGGAGGGCCTTAACACTAAGCTATCAATTGTCATTTATAAAGTCAACTTCAAAGGCATACACTTAGCTAACTTTCAAAGTCATTTAATTATTTCAAATTTGAAGCTGATGGATTTAAAAGCATTTCCTTTCGTTTTTCTAGTTAGCTAAACCAAAATTGCAGTATGTCAAGCATTGTCTAAATTTTATTTTCTTATCACGAAAAAAATAAATTTTATTAATAAACTCAGTACCAAGCTAGTGCTGAGCTAAGCAAAATATATTGTTGGGAAGGAACCCTTCATAGCTGACATGAGTTGATACATCTTGGAAAGAGTTCAATTTGATTTGATACAGTAAGATATTGATACAATAATAACAACATACCCGGTGTAATCCCACAAGTGGGATCCGGTGGGGAGGATAGTGCATACGTAGACCTTACCCCTACAAGGTAGAGAGGTTGTTTCCGATAGACCCTCGGCTCAAGTAAAGGCATTACAAAGCAGTACAAAAAAGAAAAACAACGGGAGTGAAGAAGCCAAGACAAAATGCTAAAGAAAGCCCAACAAAGCATACTAAAGCGGGAACAGACAGAGTAAGATATTGATAACAACAACAACAAACCCAGTGTATTCCCACATAGTGGGGTCTGGGGAGGGTAAGATGTACGCAATCCATACCACTACCTCCGGAGAAGTAGAAAGGTTGTTTCCGATAAACCCCCGGCTCAAGACAAGGAATAATAATCAAAGCCGTAATAAAGCATTGAACAAGATGACATAGCATAAATACGACACCCACAGGGAATAGTAGACAAAGAATAGTAAACAAATTCGTAGTAAAGCATGAAACAAGGTGGCATAACAAGAATAATACACCCACCAAGTAATACCCTACACTAACGACCCAAACTGGCACTAGATCCTCTATATCTGCATATCCATGCATGCTTCCAAAATCAGATAGATCCTCACTAAGCTAAAGGACGGATGCGATAATTGTCCAACGCAAAAATATTTTATCTATGATCAATCCTCTGAATCAGTACAGAGGATTTATACTGATATAATAGATTGAGTAGTATAGTGATTCAGCCGCAAAAGACAATATATCTCATGGAAAGAGTCGACCAATTCAGTAAGATATTCATAACTTGGACATGAAAACAAGAAAAAATCAGAGAAACTTCATGGGAAAAACCAGAAGCCAAAGCTCAAGGATCAAGCAAAAAGAAGCTTAATAACCAACTTAAGGAAAACGAAAAATCAAGATGAACTTCACCCACTAACTCAAGTAAAATAGTAAAACCTTGCCTTTGAAGAAATCTTCTAATAAAAAACATTTCTTTGCAATGATATGCCCTGCTTTCTGAGGTTCCTTCTGGAAAAGCAATTGTAGAAGTTGTCCAACTAAGGGCCGTTTTAGAGGCTTAGACCTCAATAAAGTCGTGAATAACTCACGTTGATTACGTGGTGTTATAGACCTCATCTCTGCAACTGCATTACAAAGCCAAAGACGAGACTCAGATCGCCCTTCCACCAACATCACTGACCAGATGACTGATTCTAGCTCATTCAGAAGAGCTTTTCTCTGCTCAACTGATTCATCAGTTGCATTTTCCTTCCAAGATGGTTCAGATAGAAATAACTGCAGCATTTTATCTGAAAAATCAAACATTGAAATAGGAACAGGTTAGCCCAAACTATGTTTTCAATGAATACAAAAACAGTGGTGATCAAAGAGTTCAGTTTTAAGGAAAGAACTAGGGGCAAAATCCATACCACCACCACCAACAACAACATGCCCAGTATAATCCCACAAAGTTGGGTCTAGGGAGGGTAAAGCGTACGCAGACCTACCCCTACCTTGGAGGTAGAAAGGCTAAGGACAACCTCAAACATAAGAAATTTTAAGAGCACGTATTTCCCTGTACTTGAATCTAAACACACATCTCGCTGGGCTGTAGAGCACCATTCAATAGTATAATACAGGTATACAGGAACTCGCACAATACAAGGGTGACGATATGTCATTTCTGTTGAAGTGAGTTAGGTTGCTCGGACTCGGCAATTTCGGTGCCGCACCCGTGTCTGACACGACACTGACACGGGTTAGGGTGTGGGATCTGTGTTGGATCCGGTCAAACGAGATCGGGTGTGTTGACCAACAATTCTGAGAAAAATTAAAATTTTGATATCTCAAAGTAAAGATTTGAATAGCTCAAAAACAAAATACCTTCGATTTTACTGCTATATAGTAATTTATATCAGTCCTTTTGTCTCGTTTGAAGCTTTTTTCTTGGTAAATCTTCTTGTTCGTATTAGCGGTTGCAGGTATTGTTCACGATGTAACAGATTTTTGAAGCCGAGAATATCGGTGCCGTGGTGGACTACTAAATTGTTTGCATCGTGATTTGTATTGTATTGGAAAAAAAAATATTAGTTGGGGAAGAAGACGGAGGAGAGAAGACGAAGCAGAGGAACAAGGATGAAGAAGACACGACCCAGAGTCCTATATCAATGCTTTTTTTTTATTTTATTTTAATTGATCTTTGGTCCTTCAAATGATATATAAGAATAAAATATGCTGAGCTATTAAGATCAACGATAAGGTGTCACGTTGATTATTTATTACAAGAATAAATTAGTATAAGTATTCATGCGATATTTTAAAAAATAAATTATTAAAAATATTATTTATTAATTTAAAAGAATAAATTAATTTTTATTGTAGCATATTAATATATTTTAAATTAATTAAGAATTATTAAATATAATTTATAATAAATAATTCAAAAATTTATATAGTTCAATTAATATAGTTGAACAATGTACTCTCCCTTCGCCCCCCCCCCCCACCCCCCCCCTTAATCATCTCAATCTCCTCTACCAAAAAATAATGAATCGTATAATTATCAAAAAAATTGACATATAATTTTCTTTATTACATTATTCACTGTCTAAAATTATTCGATTGTTAATATTGACTTTTATTATTCATTTGACTTGTTGTTTATCGATATGTTAGTTGTATTATTTAAAAAATTTAAATGACAAATAGAATCAGTAAATATTTTTATATATAAATGTATATTTGCAAGTAAAATCATGAAAGGAATAAATCAATTGCAATAATTAGATGCATATAAATTTGTTTTATAACTTTCTTACTAGAGAGTAGATATGTAAATGTGACGGAGAAATATATTAAGACAAATAAAAATGATAATATTTGTGCATATACAAATATGTTTCAATTCATTCTTTATATAAATGGTCTGATAAATCTCCTTTGTATCTTTCTATTCTCGATAGTACTTGTTAATTTCTTAAATATTCATTTCGCATTTTGGAGAAATTTATGTGCATAAGATTTGTGGAAACTTCATTTTTCTTAGGTACATCTGTGACGAAAGATAAATATAATATTAATCATAAAAAATAATAAAATAACTATAAAATTAAATAAAATATGAGAACATGCATTACCTATGTAAATAAATAAAGACTAACGAATTAATAAATGTATCAATCAAATCATACTCTTAAATAATCATTTCTTTTAACTAAAAAGGAACAGAGAAAGTACATTATAAATTCTATATTAACTAACAAATAATATTATTACATTGATTCAAATATTATTTTTGATACATCTAATCTAATATTTTCTTATAGCTATAATTATATTAAATTGTGTTTAAATAAAATTATTTTTAATAAAATAATTTATCTTTTAAAAGTCATAAAAATCTATAAACATATTCAATTCTCTTGGAACTAATTTTAAAAGAAAAGTAGTTTCTCATTTTTAAAGAAAGAGTTGAAAGTCAAAAACATATTCAAATTAACAGTAATCAAATATCATGTGATTCAAACTAAGAAAGGTTTAACTATCGTAATACTTAAAATGTAATTATATATTAGAAGTAACCGTTCTAAACTATCGCAATACTTAAAATATAGTTATATATTAGAAGTAACAATTGACAATATTCGACTAACTTAATTGATAACAAGATATCATATTAGGGATCATATCTTATTAGATCGTTTGATTCTTCTTGTTAGTGTAAGTTCTGAACTATCGAAATACTTGAAGTGTAATTATATATTAGAAGTAACAGTTCTGAACTATTGTAATACTTAAAATGTAATTATATATTAGAAGTAACAATTGACTATATTCGACTAACTTAATTGATAACAAGATATCATATTAGGGATCACATCTTGTTAGATCATTTGATTCTTCTTTTCAGTATAAGTTCTGAACTATTGAAATACTTGAAGTGTAATTATATATAAGAAGTAACATTTATTAATATTTGACTAACTAAGTTGATAACAAGATATCATATTCGGGATCACATCTTGTTTGATCGTTTGATTCTTCTTCTCAGTGTAAGTTATGAACTATTGTAATACTTAAAATGTAATTATATGTTAGAAGCAACAATTGACAATATTTGACTAACTTAATTGATAACAAGATATCATATTAGGGATTATCACATCTTGTTAGATCGTTTGATTTTTTTTGTCAATGTAAGTTCTGAACTATTGAAATACTTAAAATATAATTATATATTAGAAGTAACAATTGACTATAATATGTGATTAACTTAGTTGATAACAAGACATCATATTAGGGATCACATCTTGTTAGATCATTTAATTTTCTTATCAATGTATGTTCTGAACTAGCAAAATACTTGAAGTGTAATTATATATTAGAAACAACAATTAACGACTAATTCAACGCTTGACTTTAGAATTAATATGATTCTAAAATTTAATTTTATGATCAAAATTAAATTAATTGGCTCTCAAAATTAAAATCGTGCCACATAAATCAAAAAAAAAAAATACATTTTTACTATAAAACATGATAAAATTTTCAAATTAAAATATTCAAAAGTAAAAAGATCAAATCTCATTTAATGAGATTTGTACTATATTAAATAAAATAACCTTTAAAATACACTTTTTGATAACGAAAAAAGTCAAATATCTATCAAAATGTCCATTCTTGCATATATACTATAGTACTACTATTTTTACTTCTTGGGAACTTTATTTTCTCACCAACTTTTCAACTTTTCTTCTCTTTCTTACTCTAAAAGACACCATAATACAAGAAAGAGTTAGTGTTTGTGTATTATAATCTTCACTTGCTTTCTCAAAAGAAAGAAAAATACATAAGTGGTCTAAGAAAATATCGGAATTTAGGTAAGTCTTTTGATACTTATTGAGTAATTTTTTGTTATGATAAGTTTATTTCATAATATTTTAAATTTTGTTGGTATTGTTTTAGGTGGGGACTATTTTAACATTGATGAAAGTATCAATGAGTTAGTTGAATTGTCAATCGACGAACCTCAACTAGAAAGTGTGTTCTTTGAAAATAAAGTTAAAAATTTAGAAGAAGATGACAACATGGAGGAAATTGAAGAAGATGATCTTTGATTTAGATATGCTCATGTTCATATTAGATGTCTCAAATAGAACTTAGTTTAAATGTAAATTTTATGTAATTATTTTTGTTATATGAACTTGTGAACATATAGTATATGTATGATTTTTGGTGATCATTTGACTCTTAATTTGAATGGTTGATTGACTTTTGTCTCTCGTGACTTTCTCTTGGTTTATTTGATTCTAACTTAGTAACTCGTCTAGTCATCTCGGCTTACCTCCAAAAGACTAAAAGGTATGTTTCATATCTCTCTTAATCTTAGCTTTGTTTTAGTTTTTTATTTGCTATATTTCAATGTGTTATGGTTATACTATCTTATTTTAATACTTTGTTGTGTGAGTTGTAGGAAGAGGAATGAATCATGCCTTTTTAAAGAGGTGTATTTGCTTGCAGTCTCGTTCCTTTATGATCTAACTCTATGAGGAACAAGTTACATGTAGGTTTTTCACAATATCTCATATATATAATTATGCATATTTGATATTTTTGTAACTATGTGTATAAATTTTTAAATTTTTTTTTGCTGAGTCCCCGCACCCATATCTGTATCCAGATCCATATTTTCGAATCTTAAAAATTTGATCATAAAGGATCCGACACTTAGATCCGCACCCATGTCCGACACCGGCACCCTAGTTCGAGAAAAAATTATGCCATGTCATGTCATGTCCTATTGTAATACACCATACCTTTTCCTAGCTTGAAATCGTCTCAAAAAAAGTTGGGAGCTTTCTTTGAAAGATTAATCCACGATGGGAGTAGGATTTAGCACCGAGCGGACCTAGGGATGGGAGCTCACCCACTAGAATAGGACTGAGATCCCTAGAAGCAATCCCTAAGTTTCGAAACTATGTTGCCAGCGTAGGTACGAGATGTCACCCATTATATAGGACTGGTATACTAAGAGGTCACTTGTTAGCACATTTATATGTATAAGATTGATCCCAAGAGTCACCCTCTAGATTAATACTGACTCCACAACTGATGTATTTACTGGTGGTGTGGTACTGACCCCCTTCCAATCAGGGCAGAGATTGGACCCCAGTCAGCTTAGCTTGGGGCATGTCAGTTAGATGAACACATCCCACAGTTTCAGTTACAGAATCAGGGCTTTCAGACACAGTCAACTCAGCTTGGTAGTACAGATTCAGTATTGTTAGATACAGTCAATGCTTATCATTGTAAATAGACTTCAAGATCACCCATTAGCTAGGATAGATCTCAACTATGATTAATCAGTATTAGAATCATTAGATTTAAAGATCACCCGCTAGATAGGACTGATCTCAGACTAAGTCAAATCATCCTTATTATCAGTATACTCATGATCACCTGCTAGATAGAACTGATCTCAGATTTAGTTACTCCAAGTAGAACAGAACTCAGATAGTTCCATCAGAACTTAGACTATCAGATACAGTCGCTCAATATCGGTTATATCGATTAGTCCGATCATTATAGTTATATCAGCTATATCAGTTGTCATAGCTCACGTTACCAGTATTCAGTTTCAAGACTGTTAGACACAGTCATTCAAACCAGTTCTTCATAATTTGAACTATCAGAAATAGTCAATAATCTTTTCAGTACTTTAGCAACAGTAAAGTCAAGTTGTCAGCATTCAAACTCAGTAGTCAGAATCATCACGAGTTCAGTCATAGTTGTTTATATATGTATGTATTCTCACGTTCATATTAGTTAGCATTGTTCATGCATTTAACCCTTTGAATTTAGCCTACCTCACTCGTATACTCAATACATTCAGACGTAATGACGCATTTGTGCTATGGTGCTTTCTCTTAAGTTACACTATAGGTTCAGAGGCACGAGCTCCAGATCAGCAGTAGCATTCCAGTGTTCAGAGTTTATAGTGAGACCTTCTCATTCGAGGACGATATGATTATTGCTATATTTACTATTCAGTTGCTAGATGGAGTTAGTTGGAGACATGTTCCTTCAACTCCTTATTCAGTTCAGTTAGAGGCTTTCAGACTAGATATCAGATTAGATATTCAGATCTTATTTTTTTCAGTATTTATGACTTGTTTTGGTATTGTTATACATTTTTCAGACATTTTGTTATCAGACGTTTATTCAGTTCGAACCTTATGGCCTTTCATGTTCATATTTCCGCATTTTATGATATATAATGCAGTATATAGGTACAGATATCAATCATGGGTTAGCTTATGGTCCTTCGGGTTCAGAAAATCGGGGTGTTACACCCCTAGGGACCACAAGCTAACCCATGACTGATATATGTACCTATATACTGCATAATATACTGAATAATGCAAAAATATGAACTGAAAGGCCATAAGGTTCGCATAACTAAAGTAAAACATAACATCTAAACAAGGTATGAAATACCCAAAACAACTAAAATAACTGTCTGAACATAATAGTCTGGAAAGCCTCTAACTGACGGAACTGACAGAGTAAGGAGTTGATAGGACATGTCCCCAACTAATAAACTAATTACTGAGATATTAAAATGAAGATCATGTCCTCGAAAGATGAGGACTCACTGCTAACTCTGACAGCTGAGACTGGAATCTACTGATGCTTTAGAGCTCGTGTCTCTGAACCTATGGTATAAGACACCATAGCGCAAATACGTCAGTACTTTGAATATACTGGTATGCATATGAGGTAGACTGAAAGCATAGGGTTCACATACATGAACAATACTGGCTAACTGACTAATATGAATGTGAGAATACATGCTTGCATACATAGTAACTATATCTGAAATCGTGATAACATAAGTATGTTGATGACTAACATGACTAATGACTGAATTTTGATAATTGATAACATGAGTGACTGTATCTGACAGTCCTAAATCTGATGGAACTAGCTGAGTTCCGTACTGTATCTGAGTTGACTGTATCTGACAGTCCTGAATTCTGAAGAACTATCTTAGTTCTTTTACTGAGCCTTATACTGAGACTGTGGGAGGTAGTCATCTAACTGACATGCCCCAAATATTGCATTATAGCTAAATTGGGGTCCAATCTATGCCCTGATTGGAAGGGTGTAAATACCGTGCCACTGGTAAGGACAACATATGAGTGACCCTAATATAACAGGTAACTCTAGTGAGAACGGTGGGAACCCTCATATAGCAGGCTAATCCACCTCATCTACCCTCATATAGCAAGGCTAATCCACCTCATCTACCCTCATATAGCAGGCTATGATGTCTCAACATGGACGAGAATGCTGATAATCATATCATAATCTCATATTCTAATATCATGGCTATTCCGACAACATACATATTTCACAATGATAGCATAGAAACCATTTAACCATAGGAGGATAACAAGCACGTCACATTTAGCTAATGTCTTGAGCTATAAAGCATGATTTCTACATTTTCAAGTATTTTATCAACCACCTTGTATGCACAACTTAGGGCATAAGTGAATTCATCAAATTACACATCATAAGCAACTAAATTCATGGATTTTATCTTGCATGGTAACTTAATATCATGATAAACACACAAAGATTCCAACTTTGAAATCAATCAACGTCAACAACATGATTACAAATAACCCACAACATAAATACCATGATTTATAGATAAAACAAGGTTCTTGAGCTTCATGGATGGAATGAGTCCATGAATGAACACAATGCATACCTTAGTTCGTGATTTCGTGAAGATTGACGGTAAAACTTTCTTGAAATTGGATCTTCTATGAAAACCCTAGCTTGTTCTTGAGAGAAACTAGTGTATTTTGGGTGAAAAGTGGCTGAATCATATGTTAAAGGGTTTAAATCAAGGTAGGAAGTTGACCCTTTTAACCCTGGATACGTCATTTAATTTCAGTAAAAATTTTCTGAATTGGACCCCTAGCGTGACACGGCCCTATCGCGTCGTGTCACTGGATTTTGACAATTGGGAAATTGAGGGATGACACGACGCAGAGCCATCGCATTGCCCCTTCTTTTGCGACCTAAAACTTTGGTGCGACGTGGAGAAAATCGCACTGAGACACTGAAAATGGACAATTGCCATTTTAGCTTATGGCACGGTGCGCCACTGGCCAATATGGCGCTATTTTATGACGGGAACTTAAAATAGTCATAACTTCTTACCTGGTTATTGATTTTAGGTGAATTTTATATCTATGAAAAGCTTTTTGAATTTTCCACATGAAAAAAATTAAAAATCTTAAAAATACCATGTGTACAAAGTTACCTCTCTCAGTGCTTGGTTGATCGTGGAATAAAAATCTTGTTTTAGGAAACTTTTGCATTAATCAACACTTATCCTACTATAGCAGCCCTATCCCGCTATAGTAACATTGCTTTAGCAGAATTCACCTACTATGGAGGGATTGGCCAAAACTGGCTCCTGCTATAAGAAGAATACTATAGTAATACAGTAGTATCAACCTGCCTCCTGCTTTAGTAGGGTAGACAAGGCAGAAGCTCGATATTTTTTCCTAATTTTTACATTTTACAACACATGCCTAAATTTTGGCATTCGGGACTAACACCTTTATGTAAATTCTATACCAAGAGTTCTACTAATACTAATTCAATTTCAAAAGTTTCTATGAATTCCTCATCATCTTAGCTATCATAAAGTCACCCCAAATCATAACCTTTAACTAATCCATTCCTAGATTAACCTAGACCAAACCACACTTGGATTTCATCAAAGACTAGTATTGCATGAAATTTCTGTCTCCTAATCTGGGGAAACCTTAACCCAAATTTTGGCACACTATACTTAACTATAACGATGGAAATGTCTGTTACAGAAACCTAGGAGATCTATGACAGTCATATCCTTAATTTTTTGAACAAATGCTTCAATATCCCTTGATACAAGAATAAATAATCAATGTGAATGTATATTCAACCCATTACCATGACATAAAGGGATCAAAATAGGGCATCATATTATAAACAAGAAACCAAGCATATACGTAAATGACATTACCCAAGAAAGTAGAAACAACAATACAACCCGTGTGTCCTCTCAACAGCTATGTACCATATGTTCATAGTCTAAAGATGCAAATATAATTAGGGACCGCATCAAGACACTCACTCTCACAAATAAATTCTAAAAATATATGTGAAATACCATAGGTTTGCCATTATTTTCTATGCCTTAGTGTTTTGTAAGGTGTGACTAGGACAACTATAGGACTTTTATTGGATTATAACGTAGGCTTGGGGATGGTATAGTGACTTGACATTCTATGGAATTACACTATTTTTTTGTTCCACTTTTCAATAATATTTATTTTCCTCTTCCTTATTGTTTTTTTCCTGCGGACTTCGGGTATTGTTTTCTTTTCATATTTTCTCTTTATTTTCTTTTTTTTTCAAACTTGATTAATTTTTTATTCTTTTCTTTTTCTTATCACACCTCGCTATCATTTCTTTAATTAAATACTTTTCATACCCACTTTGTATTATGCACCCTTATGATAACCTGTCACGACCTGAGACTACCCCTAGTCATGACAACAGTGCTTACGGTCAAAAGTGACCATAAGCTAACCCATGAGCTGGTTCCAGCTGTGAGCACTAAATAAACTAGCAATAAAACATAGTTGCAGAAAATAAACTACTAAGACAAAAATCAATCCAAACGCTGTAAGCGTGACTAAAACACAAGTTTGTAAACATCTGATAACAATACTAAAAATGCAACTGACAATACTGATAAACTGACTAACTATCTGAATGTTTGAATGACACTAAACTGATGAGGGAGTTGATGGGACAGGTACTAATTAACTCTAACTGACTAACAGCAAAGAATTATGGAAATAACTGAATAAACATAACAAGTCCTCGATAGATGAGGACTCACAAATGTTGGTGTTGCTAAAGCACTAGACTGTCTGAGTACAGTTGAGAAACTGAGTGTCTGAACCTATGATATAAGACATCATAGAGCAAAGAAGAGTATGCAGTTAGTACTTTGAATGTACTGGTATATGAGATGGGGTTAGGATAATATACATGGTTTAAATATGCATGAAATATTGACTGACTAAATAGTATGAAATAACTAAGTAAGCATGCATGAAAACTAAAATACTGAGAATACAAAACCAAGCATATACACATTTCTGAAATAATCTGTGAACTGAAATACTAAAATCTGATAACTAAATGATTGGTAATCTATATGCTTTGGTCAAGCAAACCTAAACTAAATTCTCTATTGAATATTAAATTGAGACTGTGAGATGTATCACCAATCTTGATGTTTTCTTGAATATTCTTGGATTGGAAAACTTAAATTATTAGTTTTTTGGAGAGAAAGAAATGGAATTTGATGATCTTATGGGAGGAGAAGGTTTGTTTTTAAGAGAAAATTAGAGAAGATGGGCAAAAAATACCCTAACTAGTCTTATAATTTGTGATTTGATGAATTGGATTGAGGGGAAAAGATATAATTTACCCTTAGGCAATTAAATTCGTAACTGGATTGTGAATTACATGGTCACCACGATAGGATGAGGGTTCTATCTGTATTACCACCGCGATGCGACCCTATCGCGATGAGCTGCTAGAATCGTGATCCAAACATGACCCAATTCGCATTCAAAAAATCCAAAACTTCTTTGAAACATGTACCTTACACCCCTGAACATGAATTAACTCAAAATACAATGTATCGGTGTCGGGAAGACCAATTTAAAAATCATCAAAGTTAAGAGGCCTTAAAAATGACTAAGCCCCAACACTTAGTGAAATTTTCAGGCTTTAAACCTCCTATGCATGCAGCTAGGTGCTGAACTGAGTTAAGAATAATGTGAGGTATTACATAGACACCCTAAAACTTAGACAATTAGCCTTAATTAAGGTACATAATGTCCAAATAAAGACTAAGACCAAAATAAGTTCATTGTAATTATAATTAGGAAGGTGACTAGGCTAATGAAAGAAATAGGTCTATTAAGGTTTAAACTCAGGATCAAGGGATATTTGTTCCATTTGGTAGATCATTTAGGTTGATAGTGGACTATTCAATTACCTATGATCATTTACAAATAAATTATCATGCAACCTAGGCAATACTAATTAGGCATGTTCAAGATTGGACACACATAGCTGACCAAATAAGTACCTCACATGCACATAGAATAAGGTTACACTATCAAATACCTATCTTCTTCATGCACTGCTAAGGTACATTTATTATACCTATAATTCTAATGTTATAACAAGATCCAAAATGGACACATTCCAAAAATAGCTACAATACACAGTCTAAAATAATTTTTAGGAGGGGTATTATTTAAAGGTCAAATCAAAACATTTAAACTATCATAACAAGATTGCACTATTGTTCCCCTATATTTCTCTTAAAAAATTATAACAAAAATAACACAAATACAATAAATAATATAAAATCCTAAACGTGCTCATTTTACTATGGTAGCACGCCTGAGGGAAAAGAAACACAACAATAAAATATTTTGAGTGGTGGTACACCTCTACCTTCAACTTAGAGAATATGTAGTGATCTCACTACATGACTATAGTTAGAAAAGAGAAAAGACAACATTTCACCCCTGAACTTGTCCGCTCAACTTACTTTAGCACTTTAACTTAGCACACGTTTATTTATCCCCCTTAATAAGTTTATATTGAATTAGTTTCCCCACTAATGCTGACGTGGCATTATCAAGGTTAAAAAAGTGCGGTTATTTTATAAAAAAATGGTTTCATTAATAATATATTTTAAATATAATAAAAAAAATAAACAAAAAACCCTGGACATCTTTATTCTGCAAAGCATAAACAACAACAACATTCATTGAACACCATAATCACAACCACCAACTCTCTTCTTTAATTTTTTCCATTTTCCTCCATTAACACCACCAAAGAACAACCACAAAAACATCAAATTATAATTTTTCCCCCGTTAAACACCATCTCAACTTTCAATTCAATTCTCTCAAAATTTGAAAAAAGAAAATAAACCAATAATTTTATCTTTGAACTACTTATCATCATTGAGAATTCTTTTGATTCTACTTTTAAATTTTTTTTGATAATAAGATAAATTTTTAGTAGTAAAATAAATGAAAAAATTGACCAGGTGAGAGGTATTTTCGTGTTTGAAGAAGAAAGAAAAAGGGGGTAGAGTTAGGGGGAGTTGCATTTTTCATGTGTGAATGGGTATAGGCTAAAAGAGGAGAAACAGAGGGGTGTACAGGGGCTGGGGGTTTTGATGGTTTAAAAAAGAAAAAAAAATGAGTGAGGGCTAGAAAAGGAGGGAGAGGGGGGAATTTGTAAGAGGTGGGAGTTGGGGGGATGATCTCAAAAAGAAAAAAATGGGGGGCTGTGTTTTTAGGATGATGAGTGGGGTAGGGGATGAAAGAGGAGAAAACATAGAAAGGGGCGTGGTGAGAGGGGTGTGGGGGGTATGAAGAAGAAAGAAAATGGGGGTGGGGGTGCCTTTTTTATTTAATATATATATATATATATATTTATATATAAAATAACGTGTGTGGGATTAATTTTTTTAAGAAAAATAGTAATTTCTTACATGACAATGTTGTGGCTCCGATGTGGCATTGATGTGTAAGCGAGTGTAACACACTCTCGATTGTGAGAGTCGTATTATATATTAAGGGTTGAAATTAATTCACTATTAAATTGTTAAGGGGGGTAAATAACTAAAAGTTTAGTCTAAGTACTAAAGTAAGTTGAGCGGAAGTGTTCAGGGATTAAAACATGTCTTTTCTCGTTAAAAAATAAAAGAATGATGGGTTAGGACATACCCGTGGTTCCCTAGTAATAAGCTTTAGAATCATTGCTATTGAGGTCTCAAAGGACACCTCAATCTCTAATATCATAGCCTCATCTATGGTCGGGGAAGTCAAATCAATATTGGAATTAGTAGTGATTAGTGAACTAAAAGGTGTAGAACTAGTGAAGGCAACTATTTTACCCTCACCACTCTCAGAAATAGCAACAAATTCAACTCTTGAGACCTCATGAACTATGAATCTATCGGTTTCTCACCTCCTTTTATGAATCTTTGATAAGTGATCCTCAATGGTGTGCTTTCTATCACTTGCAACTTTTTTGTAATCATCCTTTTCTCTTTTTTTCTTCCTCTTTTGTTAGGTCATCTCCTTACCATTATTTGTACTTTATACTTTACCCATATTTCCCCATATGTTCATACTCAAACTCCTCCTTAATCATGGGTATGTCGATAGGTGAGAATGGTGGGAACTATCTAGAGGATAGATCATGAACTGCAACCCAAAGTGAAGCAAGCTTCTATTTGATCAAATCCTGGTCAAGTCATATCACACCCTCAAGATTATCAGTCAACCTTCACCCAAAACGATCAAACTGGGTCTACATCCCATATATCTATATCTTAATATCACCCCTCTCCCAAGGTTGAATCCTACTTTTGATATTATCAACCCGCTTTTTATTAATGGTCAATCATTTTAGCACCTATTGTAGGAACTCCTATGGGAATATAACATATCCACTTGCATATGAGTAAGGAATGGATGAACTCAGAGTAGTATTAGGTGATATAAGGACTAAAGTCGGTTGTGAAGTAGAAGAATTGGTAGCATCACCAGTAGCATGAGTCTCGAACACAATATGTGTATCCCTAATATCAATAAATCTAATTGTATCAACCTCTATTTACACTCTAGACTAAAATGCCTTTGCTAATAGTGCAACACCCACTATAGACTTCACCATAGAAACATGATTTGTTGGGTACCAAATCAGCCTAAGATCATTTGTACAATGAGCCAAAAAATGATAAATCTTTAGCAGCACAAATATTTTTGAGTAACTAAGCATGGAAACAGGATGCTCGTCTTTTCCTCAATAGTTTGATCCTAGATTTCTGGTGCAATCAACCTATCAATATAAATCTTGTATCCCTCTATAATTCCTATTAAGAATGCAGCTCAGATAGGGATTAAAAGATTATCCCCTAATATGGGCCCTAATTAGTGACAAATCAGAGTTTACCAAGATTTAGAAAAAAAGTTCAAGAAACCCTACTTTATGGTGACTCTCTACTTCTAACCCATAAATATGTTCTTTTATCATACCAATAATACTCACCATCTATCAAAAGTGTACCATTGTGTCATCAATGCTAATTTACTTCGACTTTTCTTCCTCGTCTTGTCTATGTGATGATCTATCTCTATAGTGTTAGTCAAAGGCATAAAGTCCCGACCACGGAGAAAGCATAAAATAGTGTGAATTAAGATATTAACCTAAATATCTTGAAGAAAAAGAGTGGCGATTAGAGGTTAAACCTTCCATAAAAAAGTATGTTAATCTAACACATTTAGGGTGGCCTGATATGTAGAATAGAACTTAGAAAGAAGTGCAGGATTGTATTAATTCAGTTTCTTAGTCGTCTATTTGAACTTATTTAACTAACCTCTCTAACTTAGGCATCTCAAGCATACCCATAGTGATCAATCTCGACTCCTCACAGAAACCTTTCTTTGGTTGACCCATGTTTTTATAGATTGCAATGTCCCTATCATAGATGGACTGCATTCCCTAAATATCCTATATCTTGACCTATGGGGCTAACTAAATCTGGAGTGTGGGTTGACCATGTAGTAGAGACTCATTCTGTGTTATAGGGATTCCTGAGAAGGTCTCATCATTGGCCTCACTAGAGACCTATCTCCCAGACACTGACCCTACTTAAGTCTTTGAGGGACTACCATATGTTATCCCATATTAACTTTTGAGGTATCTTTCATCCTCAAACATTACTAGGGAGTTCATTCATGGGTATGAGGTCATTCATGGGTATGAGGTGGGGTCACCGCTACTTTATTTATTTTAGGCCTCGACCTCTATGTCTGAGGAAAACTTTGATGTGGCTCAACTAGGTCAAAAGTGGATATTCCCACCCTAAGCTATTGGATTCTTTATTAATTCATATCTTTCAATCGTCTAGTGGATCGAGCTTGTTTCTTAGGAGTAGGTTTCCCCTATTTTAAACTCTTTTTAGTATGTCACTCTTGGATTTCATATTTCCTGTGCAGGGTAAATATAAGTACTCAAAGGATTTGAAATTAAAAACATGTGTATTTTAGGTACTTTCAGCCCCTACTGGTTAGGTAATTAGTAATTATTAATGGCTATGACCTATTGGATGAATCATTGGCTATATCACCTAAAGTTTGAGACTTTTGTTCTCTGTATGTGTTAACACTCTGACCCATTGTATGTCTCTATGACTCATCATGAGACTCGCACTAAGTAGTTTTCACAAACATCAAAAACCTTGCAATTTTGAACAACACTATCAGTGGTCATGACTCAGTTGATGACTCATTACCTTTGGGTACAAGTTGTTGGGAGAGTCGTGGGAACTTCACTGAGGTAGTTTTTGAACACTTGCACTTTCATCTCTTATATTCAACAAAATTATAACCAAAATCAAATTCATGATCATTTGTAAAGGCAAGAATACCAATTCCTTACGTTCAACAATTTACACCAATTATTGGGGTCTCTTAGACTTCACTGTGGATGTTATTTTTAAACATCAAGTCTTAGAAAATAATATCTTTAAATCCTACTAAGCACCCCTAAAGTGAAGTTTGCATAGATTAACAAATAAATGCTTAAATCAATTTAAGAAAATCCCTTATCCATACTCAAACAACATCATCTAGGGTTTTTTAAAATTCAAAACACTAATTGAGTACCAATACAAGACTACTCAAAATAGAAAATAAAAGTAATCTAAAGTAAATTTTCTTACTTTGATCTTTAAATTTGATACTTGAAGTAAAATCTTAAATTTCTACCAACTAGGTTGGAATTTCAGAGTAGACGCTGATGTATGAGCTAATGCTAACATATTTGAGGCTTTTAATTAAGAATAATTGCAAAGTCTTAAGCAAGTTTTGTTTTTTTTGATTGTTTATATTTGATTTTGAAGTAGAAGCTATGATGCTAGAGAACCAACAAGAATGGAAGCAAATGAGTTGAAATCTGAAGTAAATAAAGGCAAAGTGTGGCTGACGACATTTGTGATAATTAGTCAATCCTGTGATAATAAGCTATCGACTTCATCATCAGGAGTAGATAGAGAATTAGCCTAAGTTGAAAGCTGTGATGACATTTTTTGATAGGACGTCAAGGAGCTGATAAGTCGTCAAGATTACCATCAGCCTAAGGCAAACATGAGAGCTGAGGAAAAGCCTTGACGACATTTGTGATAGGTCGTCAAAGAGATGATAGGGGATCACCATTGTCATCAGTGTTAGGCAGGGAGTACCATCATAAAGGAAGCTGACGACGTTTGTGATAAGTCGTTAGCCTCCTGATAGGCTATCACAAATGGTGTCACCTAATCCGAGGAATTTCTTAATTTTATTATTTTATTTACATAGTTAGGGTGAACTATTTAAAGCCTTGTTTAGGGTTTTCTTAAGAGTTTTGAACCTTGAGTTTAGAGACACGTATTTTGATATTTTCTCTCTCTAATTTTCTTGGCTTGAAAAAAGCAATTACTTTAAAGAGATTTTAGTCATTATTTTGGGATTTCGATTGTGATCTAATATGTTATTCACTAGTCATTATTTATCTTGTGGTAAGTTTATCTTTCAAAGCATGACTTCATCTAGTTGTGTCAATTATTCATCATGCATGGCTAAATTCCATTAACCTGAATTATGGGATCTAGGGTTAAGTCTTGATAAGATGCGAAGAGTTCAAGATTTAAAAGGTAGTAGAAATTTTTGATAATTCTGAGGTTTTAATTATTGTCTGTTCGTTGCAAACAATCGATAACACATGCTTTGATTTTCTTGAGAAAGAAATCAAATATAGTGGGAAGTGAATTATTAACAGGGACTTGAAAGAAACAAAAACTTCCACTTAATAATTGACGTTGTAACAAGGTTGATTAACCTGAGGTAAAATCTGGTCATGAAAATAAATTTCCTAAGTCTGAGAGGATTAGGTAATTAAATGCTTAAGTAGGTCAAGAGACATTTAGGCATAACTTTGATAAAGATAGCTTGTTGTCCTATCTACTGAGAGAATCTTGAACTACTATTAGCATCTGTCAAGTACTAAAACCCCTAGTGAACATAATTCTGGTTTTTCATAAACTCTTGATTACAAACATTTAAACTAAAGTGACCAACAATTACTTGTTAACTAAAACCCCCCTTTTCTAGAAACATCGAACTATCAGTTGATTAAATCGCAAACGAATTACGCTCACACCATATTCCCTGTGGGATTCGACCCCAACCTATTTGGGTTTTATATTGACAATGATCTCTTACATTCTCATTGAGAGGTTTAGTTTGTGCGTTATCAAAAATAGTGTCGTTGCCGGGGAATATGGTTGAAAACTGAAGTTTGTGTGCGCTAATTAACTGTTAGTCAAATTTCCTAGTTTTATGTTTATTTGTTGTTTTTCTTTATTTTCAGGATCTTTATAGTGTATGCCAAGAACTTAGAAGTTCCGGAGAACCATTATTACCACCTAATCTAGAACCGCAACGAATTGGAAGAATCACAGAACAGCAAGAGGCTGACAGATTGGCAGCCTTAGCTAGAGCTCAAGTAAATATGTAAAATGTTGGGCAACAAGCACGACATCCAAATCCTAAGGAAAAAGATTTGGGAGACGAGGAGTTGCTGAATCCTGGAAAACCAAGGCGTGTTGAGCAAATAGCTAGACCAGTACAACGTAATGTTAACAGGAACCGTCCGTTCCGAGAAAGGCAAGAGTACCAGCCTGTCCAGTATGATCTCAATGATGATGATGGTAGAATGGACGGAGCAGGTGCAGCGGGTGCAATTATTTCTTCACTGTTGGCACCTGGGGCAAAATTCAATATTACGAGTACTATGATTCAACTTCTAAATTTGAAGGGGTTTTTGGTGGCCTTCCTGGGGATGACCCGAACTTGTATTTGGTGAATTTTATCACCATCTGCAAATCTTTTGATAACCCAGGAGTGGGCCAGAATGCTATCCGGTTGAGATTGTTTCCATTGTCTCTGTCTGGGGAGGCAACATTGTGGCTAAATGAGCTGACACTCGATTTTATAACTAATTAGAGGTAGTTGAAAGGAGGTTTCCTAGAAAGGTTCTTTCCTCCTTCCAGGAGGGAACAGTTAAGGGATGAAATCAACAACTTTAAGCAGCTCCGGACTGAATCCTTGGATGAAACCTGGGAAAGCTTCAAGAAGAAGCTGACATAGTGTCCAAACCACAACATGACGGACATACATTCGATGGAGACTTTGTATAGAGCTCTTAACTCCGTTACCAAGCCAACTATAGACAATGTTGCTGGTGGTTCATTTGTTAATCTTACATTCCTAGAGGCTTCAGAGATGCTTGACAGAATGACCAAATAGAGTCGGGCATGGCATACCAGATATTCTGTGGTGGCTAGCCCCACTGCTTCTGTAGGTATTACTTTGGAACAATCAAAAAGAGAAGAGGAGCGTGAACAAAACATGGCTCACTTTACAACATAGATGGACTTACTAACCAAGAACTTGATATTAGGCAAGATTAAAAAGGGGAAAGCTATGGGATATTAGGATAGAAGTGAGGCTAATGCAAATAAAGAGGCTAACTATGTTAATAATCAAAGAGGTTTTTGAGGCAATATCCAAGGGAATCAAGGTCGGACTTACTATGATAAGCCTGGTTCTAAAGATAGGGAGCAAGGAAATTGGAAGAATAACAATGACAGGAGCAAGCTATATGTTTCTCCTGGAAATCGTGAGGCTGGTTCAATAAGTTCTAAAAAGATGTCCATGGAGGACATGATGGCTAAGTTATTGAAGGGAGTGGAAGCTACCAACTCTGGTATGACCACTATGAAGATCGATATCACATCCATCAGTCAGTTGGTGCACTCACACTCCACCGCATTCAAATAGTTGGAGCAGCAGATGAGCCAACTCTCCGCAGCATTCAGAGGAAGAGCGGAACATTACCAAGTGATACGGTCCAAAATATACGGAATGATGGCTCATGCATGGCTATTACCACTAAAAGTGGTAAGATATTACCTGGACCTTCTGTGGGCAAACCTGTAATTAATTAGGTAGTTGTTGTTGAACCAGAAGAAAGTGGTCCAGTGGAGTCTGAGAAGCTGGATAATTTTGATGATGCACCGGATAAAGACAAAGAGAAGGAGAAGGAGGTAATGCTGAAAACTATCCCAAGAGCACCACCTCCATTTCCTCAGTGGTTGAAGAAAAAGGTTGATAATGCAAAATTTAGCAAATTCATGGCAATGCTCAAGCAATTAACAATAAATGTGCCTTTGGTTGAGGTACTTGAGCAAATGCCAGGATACGCGAAGTTCATGAAAGATCTTGTGACTAAGAAATAGAAGGTTAGCCATGAGCCGGTGGACAATCTCTTTCATTTTAGCGCTATCTCTACAAGGTCTTTAGTGTAGAAAAAGGCAGATCCGAGAGCGTTTACCATCCCGTATACTATTGGGTCCCAAAATTTCATAAAAGCACTATGCGATTTGGGAGCCATTATAAACCTAATACCACTCGCTGTGTACAAGAAACTTGGTTTGGTGGATCCTACCTCGACGAACATATGATTGGTGATGGTAGATAGGTCTGTAAAACAGCCAATGGGTATATTACACGATGTATTGGTAAAGGTGGCCAACTTTATTCTGCCTGTTGATTTTGCAGTCCTGGACTGTGAGGTGGACTTCAAAGTTCCCATCATTTTAGGTAGACCATTCCTTGCAACTGGGAGAGTGATAGTTCCCATCATTTTAGGTTCAATGACAAGGAAGCAAGATTCAAAATACACTCATCCATGACACCGGAAAAGGAGATGAGTGTTTTCTCAATCATGGACGTATTCTATGAAGATGGTAAAAGGGTATCAACAAGTTGTCTTGGCGAAGTCTGAGTAGACAAGAAGATAACCAAGTCGTGCCACGACAGTAAATTAGGCGCTATTGGGAGGCAACCCAAAATTTTTATATTCCAGCAAATTATTAATTTTTGTAGTTAGGTTCTAGTTCAAAGAAGGTGGAATCGATATATCCAGCCGAGTGCTCCTGACGACATTTTTGATGGGCTGTCACAATTATGATAAGTCGTCAGCTTTGTTGTCAGAAACAACAGCTTTGAGGAAATTTCTGTTAAGGCTAACAACATTTGTGATAAGCTATCAAAATTGTGATGGCTTATTAGAAATGTCGTCACAAAAAGCCCAACATTAGCTGAAACTGTGGGCCAACTTATAAAAGATCCGACCTGGCCCACAGTTTGGCCTTTCCACCTTCCCGCTTAGTTTTTATTTCCTTTAAGTTATTCTATTTCCATATTTGGTTTATTTTCTTCCCCTTTCAAAGTCTCTCCAACTAAAACAAAAGAAAGTTTCCTTGTATGTGTTGGTTTGCAATCAAAATCAAGAACCTCTTTTTAGTTTCTCTTGGTTGTGTAACCATATTAAAGGCTCCCATTAGTTATGCTCGAAACCTAGCCTTTATTTTCAAGTGGTAAGTGATAAATTGATAAAAACCCAAGTTCCCAAGAAGCTTGAACCAAGTTTAGCTTGCAAAAATGGATAAAAATCGAAACTAGGGTTTGTTGTGCAAGCTTAAGGTTTAAAACTTCAGCTCAAAAATGAAAATAGAGTGGATTTAAATGAAATTGAGTTAAAATCAGGTTGGGGTTCTGTTTATAAATGACGAAATTCATGATAAGCTATCACAACTATGACGGCTTGTCAGAAATGTCATCAGAAGTCAATATGAATTTTGTGAGTTCTGTTTAGGGCTGACGATATTCATGATAAGTTATCACAATTGTGACGGCTTATTAGAAATTTTGTCATACTTGGGACCTGAAGTATTAGTAAACCCTTTCAAAGGGTGTAGAATTTCAATGATCAATGTGTTTGTGTTTGTACTCTTGTGGGTCAACTTATTGTTTTTCTCTTGTGCAGGTCTTGAAATGGCACCCAAAGGAAAGAACTCAAAATCCATAAAGAAATTGACCAAGGGAAGTGTACCTCGGACACTCTTCAACGAAAAGTCTGATTATAAAGAGGAAGAGCCTCTGCTCAAGAATCAAAAGAAGAAGCAAAGCACTAAAAAGACTCAAAAACCCCCACCAGTTGAGGTGGAGGAGAGTGAAGAAAGTAACACTGAGCCAACAACATTCGAGCATACAACTTCTGAGTAGATGGTCTCTGAGCAACAAGAGTCTAAACATGATATATCTGAAGACCATGATTCAGATCATCTTAATTCCAAGGGGCATGAGTCTGAGGGACCATCAACTGAGTCCCCTTCTGCTGAGCCACAAGATGATGAAGAGTCTCCAATTCGGGGAACTATATTCAAATGCAAGAATCCTGAAGTCCCAGATGGAACTAGATGTCAGATTCCCAAAGCTCAAAAAATCTTCTTTGATGGGCTTTGCAGAACCTATAGAAGAGCTATCAAGAGGCCAATCTTTGAGGAGAAAAGAATCATCACTAGGGGGTTGAGCAGGTACCCGAAGGTGGAGCAGAATTTCATGGCTATGATTTGGGATGGACTACACGAGGAGGAAATTCATTTTTCCCTATACTATTTAGAGAGTTCTATGTATAGTACCAAGCTCTCTTGGAAAACATATGTAGAGAAGGAGAGAAAACAGCTAACCAACCTTTGTTGGATAAAGTTCCGGTACAGGGCATAATGGTGGATATTTCTGAAGCAACAATTAATAGGTTCCTTCATGGCCCAAACTTCACTCCTCAGGCCACTTCACCTACTTTCTATGCCTATTTAAAGCATCAGGAAAATCAGCCAAATTGGTTAGCCATACTCATAGCTGATGGAGAATTGGAATGGCTAACAAATCTGAGTGAAAGAATATTCAAGGCCTCCCTAACTTTAGAGGCAAAATTTTGGAGAGGTATTGTATATATGTAGTTGATGCCCATAGATAGTGATAATATCCTCAGGGATGACAGAGCAATATTAGTTGCAAGTTTTGCGGCTAACCTTAAATTGAATTTTGGAGAGATTATCGCCGAATAGATAAAAAGTTAGGTCTCGACGTCTGATACAACATATCCCTTCCCTTGTTTAATTACAAGGTTGTGTAGGGAAGCAAATATGCCAAAGATTGTAGGGTTAGAAGAAGAACTCTTTTCTAGGAAGACCTACAATCCGATTCGAAATGAGGAAAATCAGCCAAGGCTAAAGCTTGACAGGGACACAGAGATTCCAACTAATCCACTAGTTACAAGTACTAGTTCAGCACCTAATGTAGAGATGCCTGATTTTGAAGCTGTGCCTCCAATATTCGAAATAATGGCAGAATCATCAGTGCCTAGATCTGAGATAATTCCTCCAGCTGTAGTGCCTACAAAAGAATTTGCCTTCAACCCTATGAATTTCAGGAGAGTAGCAAAGTAGTCCAAGTGGTGCAAGGCTCAGCTTAAACTCTTTGCCAAGCCATTCGCAGCTACAGTTGACAAAAGAGGTAAGGCTGTACTTGAGCTTTACAAGGCTCTACCAAGCTAAAATTATAAATGGGAGAATTGCTTCAATGCACAGTCGAGAGAGAGGTCAACTCCAGAGATGGAATTATTCAGATCATACCTAGACAAAGTAAAGGTGGAGGTTGGAAAACTACATCAACACCACTTTGTGGTGTTAGTAGATCTAGTAGTTGAGGATTCTGAGGGAGAAATCCCAATTCTTGATCTCACAGAAGAGCCAGTAAAGAAAAAAAATAAGAAAGGTGAGAAGAAAGGAAAAAAGAGAGAGAGGCCTAATAGTGATGAAGAAAGAAAAGAAATGAAGAGGGCAAGAAAGAGGTCTAAAAGGAGGAGATGAAAAATACGAGAATGAAGTCCTTAGTGGATAATGAGAGATGGGAGACAGCCATCCGAGTGAGAGCCACAGGTTTCTCTACTAGTAGGCCTTCAGAGACCGATAGACCAGCTTCACCAGAACAGAGAGAGGCTCCTGATGGAGATGCGGTAGTAGGGTCAGGAACCCATGGCCCTCGGGATTGATCTATTCTAGGTATACTCTAACCCTTAGTTTAGATTTCTTTGATTGTAAGTTGAGGGTGTAGGGTAAATTTGTTGTTGTAAAATTTTGTAGTCAACTAGGAGAAATACTTGTACTTGAGGTAGTTGAATTATTTTTGAGATTTTTGTACACCTCTTCAAGTGGTCTACTACTTTAAATTGAGTGATTTGCATTTAAGTGTGACCACCATACATCTTTGTATGGCATTAGTTCTAGTAACATAATAATCATTGCTAAACAACTGCACGAACTGAATGAGTAGTTGAGTGCGATATACCTGTGCTCCAAGTGTATGTGTGAGATATTACTCAGTTCCATCTATATGCTAAAGCCAGAACTTGCCCAATTAGTCTTACCTAGGTTGAAGGGTAGGGGTTTGGAAAGGATCATAGGCCGTTTTAATATTAGGTCACTTTATCCTAAATGACCTTCCCTATGTGTATCATATCCCTTAATCCCTGTTTTGTGCCTAATTAGCCTATTTCTTTGTATGACACTTGTCATCTTCTCATTTAGATCATAATGAGCCTATTTTAGCCCTGGTTCTCCTTGGACACTGTGAACCTTGAATTAGGAAAATAGCCTAAGTTGAGGGTGGCTATCATAGGGGTTCATGATATAGAAAAAGTATGAAGAAAGGTATCATAAAAGAAAAGAATAAAAAGCTGGATGCAGAGGAAAAGAGCAATAAAAAGAAAAATTATGAAAAAGAATACGTAATTGAAAAAAGACTACACCCGGCCTAAATAATTGTGATCAAGAAAAGAGAAGAGCGGAAAAGGCTAATGAGTGAAACCCCAAAAAGCTAGTGTAGAGTCAAGGAGGCTTAGTCTCTTTAAATACCATCGAGTATCATACCAGCCCCTAGCCTACATTACAACCCTAAGAGAAGTCCTATAGTGATCCTAGCTGACCTATCTGAAGATCTGGGTACTGAAAATAAGGGCAAGTCTATGGTACTTGGCATAGACTGATTGGAACTTTGTTCTGAGAGTGAGTGTTTTGATTTCCCCATGGTTACATATATAATTCTTGATATGAGATGAGGGGGATTTCTTTGCTGTGAGGGCACACTGGTTACATTACTATTTAATAACTTGTTCGGGTAGTGTAATACTATTCTATGCATGGTTCTTATAGCTGAATTGATGCCATATCTTGATTCATGTGTGTTGCATTGGTGTTCTTCATTATACTTAAATTGACTAACTTTAGAGATAGTTAAAGTTTTTTGAGACGATATGGATGATTGATTGCCAAATGTGCTTTGTATTCTCTAAGTTGTGCTGATTTGCTTGAGGACAAGCAATTGTTTTAAGTTGAGGGTGTTGATGTGTGAGCTAATGCTAACACTTTTGAGGCTTTTAACTAAGAATAATTGCAAAGTCTTAAGCAACTTTTGTTGTTTTTGATTGCTTTATGTTTGATTTTGCAGTAGAAGCTATGATGCTAGAGAACCAACAAAAATGGAAGCAAATGAGCTGAAATCTGAAGTAAATAAAGGCGAAGTGTGGCTGATGACATTTGTGATAAGTCATCAGCCCTGTGATAAGCTATCGGCTTTATCGTCAGCAGTAGATAGAGAATTGGCCTAAGTTGAAAGCTGTGATGACATTTTGTGATAGGATATCAAGGAGCTGATAAGTCATCATAATTGTCGTCAGCCTAAGGAAGAACATGAGAGCTGAAGAAAAGCCTTGAAGACATTTGTGATAGGTCATCAAGGAGCTTATAGGGCATCACCGTTTTCATCAGTATTAAGAAGTGACTACCAAAAGCATAAAGGAGTTGACGACATTTATGAGAAGTCGCTAGCCTCCTGATAGGCTATCATTAGTGGCGTCACCTAATTCGAGGAATTTTTGAATTTTATTATTTTTTTTCCATAATTAGGGTGAACTATTTAAATCCTTGTTTAGGGTTTTCTTAAGAGTTCCGAACTTTGAGTTTAGAGACATGTATTTTGATATTTTCTCTCTCTAATTTTCTTGGCTTGAAAAAACAATTACTTTAAAGAGATTTTAGTCATTATTTTGGGATTTCTATTGTGATCTAATCTGCGATTCACTAGTCATTATTCATCTTGTGGCAAGTTTATCTTTCAAAGCATGACTTCATCTAGTTGTGTCGATTATTACATCATGCGTGGCTAAATTTCTTTAACCTGAATTATGGGATCTAGGGTTAAGTCTTGATAAGATGCTAAGTGTTCAAGATTCAAAAGGTAGTAGGACTTCTTGATAATTTTGAGGTTTTAATTATTATCTGTTGGTTGCAAATAATAGATAACACCAGCTTTGATTTGCTTGAGAAAGAAATCAATAGTGGGAAGTAAATTATTAACAGGGACTTGGAAGTAACAAAAATTTCCATTTGATAGTTGACGTTGTAACAAGGTTGATTAACCTGAGGTAAGATCTGGTCATGAACATAAATTCCCTAAGTCCGAGAGGATTAGATAATTAAATGCTTAAGTAGGTCGAGAGACATTTAGGCATAACTTCGATAAAGATAACTTGTTTTCCTATCTACTGTGAGAATCTTGAACTACTATTTGCATCTGTCAAGTACCAAAATCCCTAGTGAACATAATTATGGATTTTCATAAACTCTTGATTACAAACATTTAAACTAGAGTGACCAACAATTACTTGTTAACTAAAACCCCCCTTTTTTCTGAAAACATCCAACTATCAGTTGATTAAATTGCAAATGACTTATGTTCACACCATATTCCCTGTGGGATTCGACCCCAACCTAGTTGGGTTTGTATAACAATCGCTTACATTCTCATTGAGAGGTGTAGTTTGAGCATTATCAGACGCTAAAGGACTATCATGAATGAAAATTTTAAGGGATTTGATAAGGGCTATACATAAATTTAGGGAGAAAATTAATCGGAGGAGGGAAGAGGGGGGATGGTTTTAGTGTAATAGGAGTTATGGTTTTGAATTGGAGAAAAAGATTTCAAACCAGTTTATATATGGGTTTTAAACGCATGGATTAGGTCAAATAAGTCGGGTTTTTAAATTTTTTAACTGAATTTGTCTTTGAGTAGAAGACTTACGACTCATTGCCACTAGATATGTGTCATCCCAAGCATCCATTTGCACAATTTAGAGTTACCTGATCTTTCCTCTCTAGTTCCCACGACTCAATGCAATGAGTTGTTGTAAGAACCACTAGGTGACTGGAATTTATTTTAAGTCATGGGTTAGAGATTTCAAAACCTTTTAAATTTTATGCCTTTCTCCCAGTGGTGATGGGTCATCCTATGAGTTGTGCAAGAGATACGACTTGTTGTGATGCCTGTTCGGCCTATGCACCAAAATTTGTTATATTTTGAACTGTAGCCTGCAAGTACCTTCACACTTCAACACCCATCAATCCAACATTACAAACTAAAAATTCATTAAAAAATAAAATCCTAAACATAAGAGGGCTGCACCACGCTATGAGGGACTGGGTCCCTTAGAGTTAGACATAGGCAATAATATAATAAATCACTGAGAAATTAAAACTTTGCAAGAAATATAAGAACACAGTGATTTAATGTGGAAACTTCCTTGCTCAAGGGTAGAAAAACCACAACTTGCCCTAACAATCAATCAACAATTAACTATAACCAAACTCTTGATTACACACTCGATTTGAACCTAACTCTAGTCTCAGCTAGTTTGTAACAACTCTATTACAAACCTACCTTGACAACTCTACCAAGAAATATATTGATTAACTCTAACTAATATCAAACTTAGGTAACTCTATCTAAGAAGTCTCAAGAACAGAAGAAAGGAGAATTACTATTATAACACGAGTAATTTAATTACAGACCATGACTTGACTCAAGAACTCTCACTTTTTAAGTACATAGACAAATCAATAACTTGAGTATTGTTACAAAGTTGAGTTTTTTCCTTTTTCTCACTCTAATATCTTAATCTGCAAAAACTTACCAATTGAGAAGAATTCTCTCCCTTTTATAGTGGAATAATGATTACGGTAGAAATATAATTGGGACAGGTATCCTGAAGGGTATAAGCTCACCTACATAGTTTGTAACACTAGAAGACAAAACTACATAGGACAGTGACAGTTGTACTGGATTCATAAGACCCAGGGACCTGGTCCTTTATTATGAGTTGCTCACCATAAGACAAGATACAGCAATTCAAAGACCCAGGGACTTGGTCCCTTGTTGTCAATTGATCATCATAAAAAATATATATAGCAATTTTCCCTCATTTTGATAATGACAAATCAACCACAGATTTTGAGCACGAATTTTCATTCATCACATTTAATTAGAGTTATCACCACTACTATCAATGAATGTACTCCCTATTACTATGGACCTTTCTCCCCCTGTTAATATATCATTCAAATTAGGGACCTAGTCACTTGTTTTAATTGACATAAAAAACTCAACTCATTCACTATGTTTCAATATTTACCCTATCAATATACCTGTACTCTTCCATGTTCCTCCTATCTCATCCACCATACTTTTACCCCCTGTTAATAAGCTATCATGCCTCACCAATATTCATTTGCATACCTAGTACCTGGTCCCTAACACATGATGCCGAACACACGTTTGGTCCCTATAACTTGAATTCAGTATTTCTCCTTTTGGCATCATTGAAATATGATTACAGTAAACTAAGAGTAAAATATGCACAAGTTAATTAACTCATGGCCACTAGGGCAATACTAACATAAAGAACAGTTTTTTGAAAAAAAATAAAGATAAAACATATAAAAAGGAATTCATTCATTGTTAAGGGAGATCATCACCAGTACAATACACTAAAAAACAAAAAAGAACTATCTTCAAAAACCATAATAGATATAGGGACTAGAAATAGACTTAGGTAGAGTGGGGCTTAGGGGAGAAGGATATAAGAAACAACTCTATTATGGCATCCTCAATAGAATGATCATCCAACAAATATTTATTAAGGGTCTTCACTTCTTTGTTCAGTCCTTGTACCTCACTAGTAAGTTTTGCATCCTTGGCCTAGAGCTTTGTATTTTGTACTGCAAGTTCCTCAGTGGCACCAGGTCCCTCTAAGGATAAATTTAGATTATGCATCTTCAAGTGAACTATCTCAGCATCCTTAGCAGCTAACTCAATCCTTATCTCCACTATTTCCTTGCTTAAATTTTCTTGAGCTGCCAAAAGTTCTGACACTTAGGACAAAGTTCCAACTTTTCCTTCTATGCATTAATTTTCCACCAATGTCATTAGGCTAGCCTTTTATTTGACTATTATAGGTGTTCCTTTAGTCACAACTACTCCAAAGTGGTCAAAAACCTTGTTCAAGAAGTACCTATAAGGAATACCATGTTTTGCTTCCTTCTTATGCATGAGCTCTACCATTAGAGCAGGCAGACTTGTTAACTCAAATTTGATCAAATGCTCTATGAGGAACAAATCAACAGTAGATGTAATGGTACTTTTCTCTAACCTGGGAAAAAGGACCTTGTTCACAAATTCAAATACTACTTGGAAATCACTTGTGAGAAATTTCTTTCTTACACAAGCTAATGATGTTCCTTCCACCTTTGAGGCATCAATCATGAACTCAATTAAGGATTGTTGTTTGACAAAATTCCTCACCTAATTAATCAGCATAGCCAAAATTTTTCCTAGTGCCTCTTCATCTAGCTTCATTTTCTTTCCTTTCACTTGGGCAGTCAAGCTCAACCCATCATTTGAGAAATCCATTGTATAATAAAATTCTCTTACTTATTCCTTAAAAACCATGGGAGATGGTTTCTATAGGAGGTGTAAATATCCTTGATGTTTGACATATTCCACCAACTCAACCATGAAAGTTTTCTCATAAATCCTGGGATCAAACACTCTCCCAGACAATGCTTTCTGGGTTTTCAAAATTTCATTCCTTTTCTCTCTAGACCAAGCCTTCTTTTGTCCTCCTTTTTACTTCTTTTGGAATCATTGTTTATTTATTTTTCAATAGCTTGTCTCTTCTTGGGACCAGGTCCCTCAGAAAGTTTCTTTTCTTTAATAGTAATGTGTTTTTTTTGCTTCCTCCAGGGCTACTAGACTTTGAACTGGAGGACCTGGTCCTTTCTTAGACATGACTTTTTTGTCTTCTTTTCCTAGTTGCAGCAACAACATCAGGATCAATGTCCTCATCCTCTCTAACCTCTATAACTTCAATATTCGCCTCCTCCACTACAACAACTTTTTTTTAGTTTTTTTCTCTTAAAAGTAGAAGACTTGCTAGCCTTCATAGCATCTGCTAGCATCTTCTTTTCAGATACCCTAGCAGAATACAATCTAGCAACCTTTACTCTAGTATCAACAACCTTTTCTTTGCCTTTGATTCCCTTTTTTTTCTTTATAAACCATCTCAGATGTGGTTCATTCTCATCCTCCTCATTTGGAGGTAGCATAATTTCTCCATCCTTTGTCACCTCATCCTTTTAGCCTAATGGTTGCTCTCTATACTAATAGAACTTTCCTTGGAATCATATGCAAGTAGTAGTAAATTTTAAGCTACCTAATTTACACTACAGGATAGATCAGACCTCTTCATAGGTATTTTATCATCAAATAATTGAGAAAAAATGGGGTTTGACTCTTAGGGAGTAGGAGAACCACGTACTTATAGGGTTTTGTAGAGTCCTAATTTTTTGGTTCTTCAGAAGAAATAGGGATTTGAGAGTCTTTAGGTAATTTTGGTTCTTCTGAGAAAAGAGGAACTTTGGATTGAGGGATTTCTTGTTCAATTAGTGCACCAAAACCTTGATTCAAATACTCTACCATGGTTGACTGAAGGATCACATGCACATTCTCTTCAACACACAGAGTTCTTAGATTCTGCTTTATGATCAGATCTGAATTCAACACTATTAAAATTTATCTTAAAGGAAGACTTGGTATGTTATACCCTCAACACTAGTATTCCAAGCCTTGTTGACTGGAAATTTCATCTTTGGCATCCCTCGACTAGATTCTTTGAAATTAACTATTTCAGTATGTCCCAGTATATTTCTAATCTTCTTGGCTTTGAGAATAACTCTTCCAGACTTCAATCTTGACATAGTACTTCCATCAGATGAGAATTTAACCTTATAGACTTGTCCAAATGAGGAACCTCCACCTTGAAGTATCTTGAGAAAGAATACAGTTAGACCTTCCAGTCATATGTTTTAAAATGAACTAGTTCTGACTGCAATCCCTTTCTCTCACCTATAAGCTAAGTCATTAGTTAGATTTGGGAACCCATTTGAATTTAAATTCCCAATAGGAAGACAAGGGTATGATCAAATCTTTCATGTCCCATCTAGGTAATGAGAGATTCTTCATATTATTAAAAGGTTTGGAAGACTTAGGATAGGTATTCCCTTGCTGGATATATCTAACACTGTTCATTCTATCTCTAATCCAACATTGACAGTTTTTCTTATGAGCCCATCTCTTCCACAATGAGTACATAGATGTTTTTGGACATTGTTTCTAACATCTTGAACAACCTTGCCTTGAAACCTAAGTGAATGGGTTTTGTACTGATATCCAAGACCTTAACCATTATTTACTCCTTGACTAGTTAAATTAGAAAGGAAATGTGAGGACGTGGTCTATTATAGAGATCTATAAAGTTCTTCTCTCAGACGGACAAGGTCACTCTCTAACAATTCATTCTTATAGAGTCCAGTCATGATATGATTTTGAGAATCCCTAATTTTTTATTCAAGCTCAATCTGAAGCCATAAAGCCTTTTTCTTCCTTTTGTCATCAGTATCATTTACTCTCTTCAGTTGACTCATCAAACACAAATTTTCAGATTTCAACTTATCAACTAGTTCCTCATTTTTAGATACCTTGAGAGTTAAAGCAATTAATTCAGGCTCCTGATTCTCAACTTTCTCTTCTAGAGAATTTTATTCCCTTTATCGTCAGTATCATTCACTTTCTCCAATTGACTAACTAGACTCAACATTTCAGATTTCAACTTAATAACTTGTTCGTCAATTTTAGATATCTAAAATGTTAAAGCAAATAATTCAAGCTCCTAATTCTCTACCTTTTATTCTAGAGAATTTTTCTTAGTAGTCGGTTTATAAATAGAATCAATCAACATATTAGCAAGCTTTTTTATCTTTCTAGAAGAGCAGTTTTCCAAGTTTTCTTTAATGTTAGAAAGAGTTACCTTATTTGTTTCTTCATCTTCAGTGTTTGCAATGAGAGCAAACAAAGAATCAAAAGTCATTTTCTCATCTTCCACTGCCAGCATGGATACATCTTTATGGTTTCCCACCACCCATAGAATTGCCCATTAAATCTAGGTATTCTAGTGGTAGATTTCCCTTCTTCTAGATTAGGTGGAGCAACCATAATCACAAAATCACTCTAGTTGTTAGACTTTTAGAGTGTTCTGGCTATGACACAAGCTGTTGAAATATAAGGCGGTTTCACTACACTTTGAGGGAATAGGTCCCTTAGAGTCAGACATAGGCAATATAACAGTAAATCACTGAGAAACTAAAAATTTTCAAAAAATATAAGAACAATGATTTAATGTGGAAACCTCATTGGTCAAGGGAGGAAAACCCAAGGCTTGTCCTCATAAGCTCTCAACAATCCACCAGAATCAAATTCTTGATTACAGACTCTATTTGAGCCTAACTCTAGGCTCAGCTAGTTTGAAATAACTCTATTACAAACAAAGCTTGACAACTCTGCCAAGAACTCACCTTGATATTGATTAACTCTAACCAATATCAAATTTAGGTAAATCTACCTAAACACCCTCAATAACACAAGAAAGGAGCATTACTTTTATAACACAAGTAATTCAATGGCATACTATGACTTGACTCAAGAACACTCACTCTTTTAGTACATAAAGAAACCAAGAACTTGAGCAATGTTACAAAGTTGAGTTTTTGCCTCTTTCTCACTCTAATATCCCGATATACAAAAACTCACCAATTGAGAAGTATTATTTTCATTTTATAGTGGAATAATGATTAGGATAGAAATCATACTGGGCCAGGTGTCCTAATGGCTACAAGCTCACCTACTAATGTGACCGGATCGGGGGACTTGTCGTAATGGGCATCCTAAGTCCGACCATGACCGGAGACCATACTTGTTACCCAACCCAACCTCTAGCCACCTGCCCTGAGTTGGCTGAATTTCGATCATGTAGCAAACAATGTAATAGCTCACATGAAGACTCTGGGATAGGATCATAACCATGACCTACCCAACCGAGTCCAACCATTCTACACTAACAATCCAACCATACCTAAACGATACCAAAACAAGGGATATAAAACAGGCCATAAACAAAGATATTCCAAAACATAATATAGTTAATATCAAAATGAAATATGAAGGAATAGAGAGAAATCATATTCGATGATGCCATCCTCAACACTAATACCAATACTAAGGCTAACATATATACTGATCCCGTCCATTTCTACCCATAGCAGTACCACAAACCCTCTAACCAAAAGAGTAAAAAAATGCGGTTAGGATATGCCCCCAATCATGGCCAAAATCAATATCCAAAATAAAATCAAAGTGTCTAGAAATATCCATAACATGAAATAGAGCCTTTGAAAAGGATGGAAGCTTACCATTTCATTCTAAATGCTAATCCCCAAGTCAATTACTATGTTGGAGAAGTAGAACGGCCGGTTCCTTTATAGCATAGGTATACAATCACCAGTAGAAGGGATAGCAGGTGAACACTAGCAGATCTCAGGATAAGGATAAAATAACGCTATTTATAAAACCAAGTAAAACCATCAATATGCACACAACCATACATACATACATATATATATATATATATGTATGTATGTATATATATATATATATATATATATAACCATGCCTGGAAATGGAACTGGGTTTAGCATGCTTTTAAAACCATTACTTAGGTTGTGTAGCTTTGCCGTCCTAAACTACCCATAGGCTATATGGGTTTAGCTCCCCCTGCTAAAAGGGCCCCAGTGCGTGTAGCCACCCGACAAGGGAAGAAAACCTGGGATGACTAGTACATCCCCTAAAATATAGTGTGACATCATGCACACGGTCACCAAGACCAACCTCACATCGACAATTATGAGTTTTTAGTTTTCGTCCCTCTGGGACCTCCACCTTCCACGGCTTTGTTACACATCCCGCCATTATTGCCTAATTAAAACCAATTTCAAAATAACGAAACCATTATCTATTTATTAACCAAGGCAATTAATATTGGTATAGTCATAACAATCCTTACTTGCAAGTATTATCCATAGCCAACCATGTATAGGTTTAAGGGGACTTCAAAGTATCCTTCCATTAACCATATTAAATCACTTAGGGGATTCCATGTACCCCACAAGCATTAACATTTATCCATTTACCTTTTCAATCCATTTAAACCATGCACAATTCCTTTACCAAGTTTTTAAAACAAGAAAGAGTTCCATTAAAATACTCAATGCAATGAAAACATGCTTACAGGCATTTTGTCAAACATATTAAGGCATAATATAACCAAAACCAATTCCAATTACCACTAAACCATTCCCATGCAATACAATAATCCAAAACCACCATTAATGCACATAAAGCATATTTAAAACCATGGAAAACCATAATCAACCATTTAATATCAAAACCCCCAATTCATATTTGAAAACAAAAATCATACAATCAATGAAGTTATGAAAACATTCATAAAAACCATGCTTATAGTTAGAATTTATTATAAGGGAAGAGAACATGCGTTAAACCAAGATGATGATGGAAATAAATCACCAAGACAAGCCCCAAATCAATCCTCTAGTTGAAACCCTAGCTTTCCTTCCCAAAAGCTTTTGAGAGAATTATAGAGTGTTTTAGAAGAGTTCGTAAGTGTTACCGAATGGAATAATAGGGTAAATTGCCTCCTAAGAATGTTAGAAGTCATGGGACCTTATTAGGATAAGTGGAGAAATGTCTAGAATACCCCTACTTAAGTTGCACCAAAATCTCGTCCCAGGGATATGACTGACCCTCATGAGTCATACCCTTCAATACGATTGGTACCCTCCACTTGTATCCTATCCTAGACCTTTGGATCCAAAACTTCCCAGCATATTACTCATCCCACCAAGTTGTATCCAAAGCATACAATCCATACCCTTCATTCATATCCCTGGCAGATTTAAACACAAGGAAGATTTAGACACGGTCCACCATACGAGTCCTAGTTATGATTCATACAGTGGCTTATAGCTCATAGTGAGCCACTTGTAATCAGATCCAACCTAAGTAACCAAGTCTAATATTAAGTTAAGGAACCAAACAATCCATAACCACTGATATGAATCATACCCCTGAGTTGTATCTATTCCAATAACAAAAATCCATCCTACCAACCAACACTAGTCAACATATGATTGGACTATACCATCTGTATCCCAACATACGGATCATACCCATGAGTAGTATTGAGTCCAGAGATAAGAATTCTAGGAAATTTTCTAGGTTCTAAAAACTAGGGTATTTCGGTCTCCCCCACTAGGAACATTTATCCCCAAATAATGGATAAGGTAGGGGTAACTACACGCACGAGTCATTTGCATTATCAAATATATTCCCAATCTATAACAAAGTTTGAAAACAAAGAGGCAAAGATATTAATCTTTCTTTTAACAAACTCTGAAAATAAAGATGTATTGAAGAAACAAACCTTTCACACGAATCCCAAGAGCAAAAACTAAATGAGTATATTTGGACTTCATGTCCTTCTCCGCTTCTCAAGTTACTTCTTCCACCTTATGGTTCCACCAAAGAACCTTAACTGAAGCCACATCCTTAGTCCACAATTGATGAACCTTGCTATCCAAGATCTCAACTGGGACTTCTTCATAAGATAAAGAATTCGTGATACTCAGTCCTTCAGAAGGAACAACTGAAGATGGATCACTAATGCACTTCCTCAATATGGAAACATGAAAGACTGGATGAACTAAACTCAAACTAGAAGGCAACTCCAGCTCATAAGAAACAATACCAACTCTCTGTAAGATCTCATAAGGACCAATATATCTGGGACTGAGCTTTCGCTTCTTACCAAATCGCACTACCCCTCATGGGAGATACCTTGAGAAAAACCTTATCTCCAAACTCAAACTCCAAGTTTCTATGCCTAACATTCATATAGGACTTTTGGCGACTTTGGGAAACCTTAAGCATCTCCCGAATAAACTTCACCTTTTCCATGCCCTGGTAAACCAAGTAAGACAAAACATATCTGCCTCAACAACCTCAAACCAACCAATATGAGATTTACATCTCCTACCATATAGTGCTTCAAAAGGGGCTATACCAATACTAGAATGATAGCTATTGTTGTAAGAGAAATCTACCAAAGGTAAATGCGCAACCCAATTGCCACCATAATCAATCACACAGTCCCGAAGCATGTCAGAATAGTTCTCCCCACTTGCCCATCCACCTGTGGGTGGAAAGAAGTACCCAGACTAACCTTAGTCCCTAACCCTTTCTGAAAAGATCGCCAGAAGTAAGATGTAAATTATGTGCCACGATCAGAAATAATCAAAACAAACACCCCATGCAGCTTCACAATCACCTGAAGATATAGCTTTGCATAATCCTCCACCGAGAAAGTAGTCTGCACTAGCAAAAAGTGAGAAGACTTAGTCATCCTATCCACGATGACCCAAATCGAATTATATTTATTTTGAGACCGAGGAAGATTGGTAACAAAGTCTATATTGATCACTTCGCATTTTCATTCGGGTAAATCAATTTCTTGATACAACTTTCCTAGCCATATGTGCTCAACCTTACCCTATTGACATACCATGCACATAGCCACAAAATTAGCCGCATCCCTCTGCATGCCATTCCACCAATAGATCTCCTTGAGAACACGATACACCTTAGTCAAGCCGGGATGAACAACATAGATAATTCATGCGCCTCAGCCAAAATCATTTTTGTAAATTGTCAACATCAGGAACATACAAACTCCCTTGGTATCGTAAAGTAACATTACACCAATCTCAAACACCACTACCTTTTTCCCACCAACATTATCCTTGATTTTCAAGATAGGATCTAGCCCTTATTTCTCCTTAATCTCCACACCAAGAAATGATCAAACCATTTCTTGCACCATTGTACCACCATCCTTGGAGTCCAAGAGGCGAACTCCAAGATTAGCCAAGCAGTGAATATCCTTTATAAATTCCTACTTTTCTTCCTCCACATGAGCCAAAATCCCTATGGATAACCTGCTAAGAGCATCAGCAACCACGTTATTCTTACCTAGGTGGTAGTGAAGACTCATATCATAGTCTTTTAAAAGCTCAATTTATCTCATCTACCTATGGTTAAGCTTTCTCTGAGTGAACACATACTGTAGACTCTTATGATCATAAAAGATACCCACACGCACACCATATAAATAATGATGCCATTTTTTTAAAGCAAACACAATCCCCAATAGCTCTAAATCACGAATAGGATAATTCCTCTCATGCACTTTCAACTACTTGGAAGCATAGATAATTAACTTCTTATGTTGCATCAACACACAACCAATACCTACCCGTGATACATCACAATAAATCACAAACCCATCATTGCCTTTTGGAAAAGTCAGAATTGGTGCCAAAGTTAACTTATTGTTCAACTTCTCAAAACTCCCTTCACAAGTATCTGACCAAGAAATTTGAACTTCTTCTGAGTCAACTTAGTAAAAGGAGCAGCTATCGATGAAAAGCTTTCCACAAACCACCTATAATAACCGGCTAAACCTAAGAAGCTCTAAATGTCAGATGGATTTATGGGTCTAGGACACCTCTTTACCAGAGCAACCTTTTGCGGATCCACCCTAATTCCTTTACTAGAAATAATATGACCCAAGAAATTTATAGCATTCCAAAAAAACTCATATTTAGAGATCCTGGCATATAACTGTTACTCATTTTAGGTCTACAACACCACATGAGGGTGATTAACATGATCCACCTCACTCTTTGAATAATCTAGAATGTCATCAATAATCACAACAATGAAGAGATCCAAATACTGATAAAAAACCCTATTCATCAGATCCATAAATGCCACCGGAGCATTAGTCAACCCAAATAAAATTACCAAAAATTCAAAGTTCCCATACCGAGTAAGAAAAGTCATATTAGGGATATCCACCTCCCTAATCTTTAGCTAATGGTACCCAAACTAAAGATCTATCTTAAAAAAGAACTTGATACCATGCAACTGATCAAACAGATCATCTATCCTTGAAAGGGGATACTTGTTCTTGACTATAACATTATTCAACTGCCTATAGTCAACGCACATCCAAAGGGAACACTCCTTCTTGAGCACAAACAACACTGGTGCACCCCATGGAGATACACTAGGATGAAAACATGCTTACAGGTATTTTGTCAAACACATTAAGGCATAATATAACCAAAACCAATTCCAACTACCATTAAACCATTCCCATGCAATCCAATTATCCAAAACCACTATTAACACACATAAAACATAGTTAAAACCATGAAAAATCATAATCAACCATTTAATATTCAAACCCCCAATTCATATTTGAAAACCAAAATCATACAATCAATAAAGTCATGAAAACATTCATAAAAACATGATTCTAGTTAGAATTTACAATGAGGGAAGATGTAACGACCCAAAATTGTCTCTCGGGACGTCACACGGTGCTTAAGGCTAAAAGTAGCCCCAAGCTAACCCTTAGATCTAGTTTTTACCAATAACACTCAATTCCAGATGAAATAGACTCAACACTCGCATAGTCATATCACATGAAAAGAAATACAGGAAAGATACTCAATTCATATGACCACAATACAGAGAAACCTCAACAAAACCACCATACCGAACCCTCAACACATCACAAGAATGATACTAGTCTGACAAAACCTCTATGAATCGAAAACTAGAGAGTCATTCGGACAGGTCCCCAACTGACTCAAAATGAACTGAAGATAAAATATAGTCTTTGAAATACAGAAAATATTTGAAGATCAATCCTCGAACCATGAGGACTCACCACTGCAGAAAACGTACGCAAGGTACTCGAAGAATCACAGATGAGGCTGGGACTGAGCACCTGAACCTACATTATAAGACAATGTAACACATAGACATATTTGTGAATCAGTACTTTGGAATGTACTGAGTATGCGGGGGTGAATGCATATGTATAAAAATAGTACCGATCTTCTTTAATCAAATCATGTATGCAAAATGAGATGACTCACATGGCTTGAACAGGTATAAAATATAAAGCTCATAAATTATATAGAATGAGGCATGCAACACAAATCTCGTGAGTCATCACTCTTTAACCTTAAAAATCAGAAATCTTCTCTTATTCTCAATACCCAAAGGCTAAGGGGCTTTGAACAATACTTCAACTCATGCATATGTCTCATGGAGAGTAAAACCTCTTTAATTCTCAACATTTCATAATTATTTAGAATTCATATACTTGGAATTCGGAATCATATGACTTGGAAACATATTTGAAGGCATTTTATTCATCTTAGGAAAATATCTGATTTCTAGCTTTAGGAAAATCATTCTATCTCAAATGGAAAAGTACTCTAGCTCAAGGAAATAACTTATCTCAAAGCTTTATGAAAAGTAATATATCAAGGTAAGATACTTTTATTTAGAATAATAACCCACCTCAAGAAAGCACTTTAATTAGGGAACAACTTTGCAATTCCACCATTTAGGAAAATAACTCATAGGAAGAGAAAATAAGTATCAAATTTTGAAGTTTAAAAGGGCAAGGAATATTCTCGTAACTGACATAAACCATGCAAGCTACATGGAGTCCAACGTTTTGTCCTCCTAAGGAGGAGACCCCACGTTGGGGAGGAGCGTCATACTCTTTCCAGGGAGTATAACCTAGGTCTAGTGATCACTAAACAAAACTCAGCCTCAGGAACAATCATAATCATCATAAACTCGACCACAGGCCCAACCTACGGTGGCACATAGTTTTGGGGTAAGAAACCGTAGTGGCTTACCCGCTTGGTGCTAAGTACTACTCCCTTTCGATTATCTGCACTCATCTCATAAAAATACACTTTTAGAATAATATCATGGTTCACCATGAACCCAATAATCAAATAAATAATCTCATATGATAATGTAGATTTCAAAGCTTTCGGACCATCAGGTTAATTCATTTCTCAATAATCTTAAAATACTCAAAACATAGGTGCTTATAGCACAAGAGTTCATACTTACAAGTCTCAAATAAGGCTTACTAACCCATAGTTCAATCTCAAGTTAAAGCTTATCAAAAGCATAATATATATATATATAGCATATATATTCATAATCATGTAGAAATCTACGAATTTCAGCAATATATCTGAAAATCTCAATTTAGTCATATGCTTCACCACCTTAAATATTGCAAATATTAACTTATCAAGGAGTAAAATAATAGAGTTTATACCCAGCTATAAAAACTTAAGAAAACATATAGAAATCATGCCATTTAACTCTCAATTTATGGGAAAGATCAAGGTAATGCATTCCATAATAATGGGTGAAAAACACCAATTCAAATTCATATAAAAACCCCATAGATTTCAGAAAAATCATGATGTAAATAAGCTTTTTGGGCACAAGGGCGAAAGGGTTACCCTTGTTCAAAACCCCACATACCATGAATTAGAAGCTTTGGATGAACTCTCACTTTTGGAACTCTATTCTTACTCTTGAATGAGGGTTCTTGAGGCCCTTGACTTGGGAACCTTGAATCTTAACTCAATTTAGAAAATCCATGGTGGATTCTTGAGATTCTTGGAAGAGGTTTTGGATACTTAGGGCTTTTGATGAGAGAAAACTTGAGAAAAAACTCATAGGATGCTTGGAAATGACTTTGATTTGTTGTTTCCATGGTTGTATAGGCTTGGAAAAAGTCCAAAATGCCCCTTTTAACATCTGTACAAAGCTAGAAAAATTAAACTGGGAACCTGATTTAAGGGGTCACCGCGATGCGCCACTTATTGCGATGGCTCACTAGAAATTGACCATTGGCATTATGGGAGTCACCGCGATGCGGAGCCATCGTATTTTCCCACTGGTTGGGACCTGGAACCTCAGCGCGACGCGCCAACATCGCGAAGTTCCACTGGAATTTGAGAATTGTCAAATTGACCCTCTCCGCGATGTACTAAGCACTAAAATGATGCAGTTTTACGACTAGGTCTTAAATTAGCCATAACTTTTTACCCGGGTATCGGATTTGGGCAAATCTTATATCGATGAAAAGCTTATCAGATTTCCCACATGATAGAAGGTCGAAATTAGTGAAATTTTATATGGTTAACACGATACTCACTTAGAAAGATACTTCTCAATTTTTTAGGGCTGAAATCACACCTCACTCGACATGCTCTAAGGCTCAAACTACGAGAAAAATTTGCGGGACCTTACAATATCTCCCCCTTGGGAACATTCATCCTCAAATGTTGCAATTTAGGCTAGGAATATAGGAGAAATAGAGTACACATAGCTGAAACAATTACTAAATGGTTCAAGATCTTTCTAAACTCATGAATACTCCAGGAAAGGCAAGAACTCATACAAGAATAGATGCATAGCTGAACTTTAGATTAGAAGATCTGAATCAAGGAAGAATAGTACCTTTGAATTGATCTAAACTCATGGAAAAGAGGTGTGGGATCTTGGATCGAATGTCTGCTTCTGCCTCCCAAGTAGCACCCTCAAGAGACTGTTCTGCCACAACACTTTGACCAAGAGAACTTCTTTGTTCCTTAGCCTATGGACTTGAAAGTCTAGGATCTCAATAGGAATTTCATCGAAGAAAAGACTATCTTGAATCTCAACACTCTCTAAAGGATCAACAACAACAGAATCACCAATATGCTTCTTAAGCATAGAGACATAAAAGATAGGATGAACGGCTGACAATTTTGAGGGCAACTCAACCTCATAGGCCACTTTACCAACACGGCTCAAGACTCTATATGGTCTAACATAAGGAGGACTAAGCTTTACCTTCTTACCAAACCTTTTCACCCCTTTCATGGGTGAAATCTTCAAGTATACCAAATCACCTAGTTGAAACTCAAGATCTCTCCTCCTCACATTGGCATAAGACTTTTGACGACTTTGAGCTGTCTTCAACCTCTCTATAATCAACTTAACTTTCTCCATAGCTTTAAATACTGCATCTAGCCTAATTATGGCAGCTTCACCCACTTCAAACCAACCTATGGGTGTTCTATACCTCCTACCATACAAGGCCTCGAAACGGTACCATCTCAATGCTAGCATGGAAACAATTGTTATAGGCAAACTCAATCAATGAAATTGCTCATCCCAACTACCTTTGAAATCGAGGGAACATGCTCTCAACATATCCTCCAGGGTCTGAATGGTCCTCTCAGCCTGACCATCTATTTGCGGGTGAAATACGGAACTCAGAAGAACTTGGGTACCAAGACCCTGCTGAAACGCCCTCCAAAACAATCTAGCATAATCCTCAGCCGTATAAGATGTGTGCACGGGCAAGAAGTGTGCGGACTTAGTCAGCCTATCCACAACAACCCAAATAGAATCATAATGATGGCTCGAAAGAGGCAACCCAATCACGAAGTTCATATTCACCATCTCCCACTTCTAAGTAGGTATACCAAACTCTTGCATCACACCACTCGGCCTTTGGTGCTCTACCTTAACCTGTTGACACATTGCACACCTTGCTACAAACTCGGATATATCCTTCTTCATACCATTCCACCAATAGAATTCCCACAAATTGTGGTACATCTTGGTAGTGCCAGGATGAATGGAATAACGTGCGCCATGCACTTCAGCCATAATCCTCTGCCTCAATTCATAAACACACGGGACACATGACCTACCATATAATCTCAACACACCATCTCCCCTTTGGGAGAAAACCTCTAATTTTTGGTCCTTAACTGAATCCTTTAATTTGACCAAACTAGGGTCTCTATCTTGCTTCTCCTTCACTTTCAAAATTAAAGAGGATTCAGAACTACTCTACACCAACGTGCTCCCCTCCGCTGAATCAAGAAATCTAACTCCCAACCTAGCTAGACAGTGTACATCATGAGCTAACTCTCTCTTACCCTCCTCTATATGTGCAAAACTATCCATAGATAATCTGCTAAGGGTATCCGTCACTACATTGGCCTTACCCGGGTGATACAACACACTTATATCATAATCTTTCAACAACTCCAACCACCTCCTCTGCCTAAGATTCAACTCCTTCTGGGTAAACACATACTGCAGGCTCTTATAATCAGTAAACACATTAACGTGGACACCATAAAGATAGTGTCTCCAGATTTTCAAAGCAAAGACCACAGAAGCTAACTCAAGCTTATGGTTCGGGTAGTTTTTTTCATGTGGCTTCAACTGTCTAGGGGCATAGGCTATAACCTTACCTCTCTACATTAACACACAACCCAAACTAACTCTAGAGGCATCACAATACACCATAAAACCATCAGTACATCAGGCAAAGTCAATACAGGGGCAAAAGTAAGTCGAGTTTTCAACTCCTAAAAACTCTTCTGACAGGAATCAAACCACTGGAATTTAACTTTCTTTTGGGTCAATCGGGTCATAGGAGATGCAATGGAAGAGAAACCCTCAACAAAACGATGGTAATATCCTGCTAGATCCAAGAAACTCCTAATGTCGGATGGAGAGATAGTTCTAGGCCAATTTTCATAGCTTCTGTCTTTAGGGGATTGACTCTAATACCTTCGGCCAAAAAAACATGACCCATAAAGGCTACAAACCTTAGCCAGAATTCACACTTACAGAATTTGGCGAACAATTGGTGATCTCTACGAGTTTGCAAGACAATTCTAAGATAATTTGCATGGTCATTCTCATCACGGGAGTACACAAAGATATCATCTATGAATACAATGACAAACATATCAAGGTACTACTTCAACACTCGATTCATAAGGTTCATGAAAGCTATTGGAGAATTGGTTATCCCAAAAGACATGACTAGAACCTCAAAGTGACCTAGCGAGTTTGGAAGGCCATTTTTGGAATATCACATTCCCTCACCTTAAGTTGATAATAGCCGGATCTAAGGTCTATCTTAGAGAAATAACTTGCACCTTGCAACTGATCGAACAGGTCATCAATTCTTGAAAGATGATACTTATTTTTTACTGTGACCTTGTTCAGTTGACGGTAATCCAAGCACATATGCAAAGATCTGCCCTTCTTCCATACGAACAACACAGGTGCGCCCCAAGGAGAAATACTAGGTCTAATGAAACCTTTATCTAAGAGATCTTTAAGTTGATCCTTCAACTCCTTAAGATCTGCAGGTGCCATACGGTATGGCAAAATTGAAAAAGGTCGAGTGTCGGGAAGAAGGTCAATTCAGAACTCCATCTCTCTATCGGGAGGTACCCTTGGGAGATCTTTTGGAAAGACATCTGGAAACTCATTAACAATATTGATTGACTGAATAGTTGGAGCCTCAGACTGAGTGTCTTTGACTCTAACTAGGTGGTAAATGAAACCTTTGGATATTAGTTTTTTGGCTTTGATATAAGAGATAAAATTACTCTTGGGAGATACCGAACTCCCGAACCACTCAATCACTGGTTCATCAGGAAAATGGAACTTGACTACACGGGCACGACAATGTATAGATGCGTAGCAAGAATGAACCAAATCCATACCCAGAATAAGGTCAAAATCTACCATGTCTAACTCTATCAAATCAGCAGGTATGACTCTATATAGCACAGTAATAGGGAAACCTCTATACACTTATTTAGCGATAACTGACTCTCCGAATGGAGTAGAAACTAGGAAAGGCTCGAGAATCTTTTTAGGACTCATTTTGAAATTTACAGCTACAAGTGGGGTCACATAAAAGAGATTTGACCCAGGGTCCAACAACTCATAAACATCAAGACAAAAGACACAGAGCATACCAGTAACAAAATTAGGAGATTCCTCATGGTCACAATGGGGTGGCAAGGCATAGAACCAATTCTAGCGCTAACCGCTAATGGTGCTAGAAGAAGCACCCTGAGCAAGGGCGGAAAGGAGTACCGAAGCTGGTGCACTAGCAGCCTGTGCCTGAGGTCGGGCATCTCTGTTCTCCTGTTTAGAATGAGGATAATCTCTATATCTGTGACCTTGTTTGACTCATCCAAAACAACCTCTCATATCCCCAAAACACTCCCCAAGGTGATTCCTACCATATTTAGCACACGGAGGATAATGGGGCCAGTTACCAACACTGTTCTGTGACCTAGACATGAAAGACCTGCTCCCTTTCTTTGGCTTACCTCTAGGCGCGGGAGCATTAGCTAATGAAGGCACTGGAATAGACGGTCGTCTCTGAAACTAGGGGTGGTTCCCTCCATGGAACCTAGGCTGGCTGAACTCATGCTGCTCAGATCTATCCCTCTTGCTACCCATTATTCTATCTCTTTCTCTAAGTTTATCTACCTCTATCTGTTGGGCATGCATCATCAACCTAGCCAGATCTATATCCTTATGCAAGATCACAGCTCTACACTCCTTCAGTACCATCCCAGAAACACCGATCACAAACTTACTCATACTAGCCCGGGTGCCAGAAATCAAATCAGGAGCGTACTTGGCCAACTGATTGAACTTCAAGCAGTACTCCTTTATAGTCATGGAGCCCTGCCTCAAGTTTATGAACTCCTCAATCTTTGCCTCTCTCATCTCAAGTAGAAAGAACTAGTCCAAAAAGGCATCTTGGAATACTTGCCAAGTCATAAGAGCGGTATTCTCACCTCTACCCTTCTTCCACAATACAACCCAATCATAAGAAATGTCCTTCAGTCTATAGGATGTGAACACAACACTTTCTTTTTTTGAAATCTGCATCACATCAATGATCTGCCTCAGCTCCTCCAAGTATAACTGGGGGTCCTCGTCTACCTTGGACCCATAGAACTCAGGCAGGTTCATTTGCATAAAGTCACGAATCCTAGCTATGGCTACATCACCACCCTACTGATTAGAAACTGGGGCCTGGTTATTGGCCCGAACATTTATGGTGACCGCTTGGGCTAACGCCTGAAAGGCTACCCTAAACTCAGCATGGGACACCATCTCATTCAAAGGATCAACAGGTGGGGGTTTCTCATCTTTATCTCTATGGACATTCGCTCTTCGAGGAGGAATTTTTGAAAAATAAAAGAACATGGATCATTAGATAAGAGGGACAACTATAGGCACGATAGAATCTAAAATAAGAAACAACTTTTTCCTAAAACGTCTTGTAGCCTCTTGCTCATAGATATGGCGCGCTACACACCGATGATCAAGACTCTACTCAATGCGGCTAGTCAGACTCCCTAGGATTCCTTAGAAACCATAGGCTCTTATACCAAGTTTGTAACGACCCAAAATCGTCTCCTAGGATGTCACACGGTGCTTAAGGCTACATGTAGCCCCAAGCTAACCCTTAGAGCTGGTTTCTACCAATAACACTCAATTCAAGATAAAATAGACTTAACACTCGCATTGTCATATCACTTGAAAGGAAATACGGGAAAGATACTCGGTCCATATGACCACAATATAGAGAAACCTCAACAAAACCATAATACCAAACCCTCGACACATCACAGGTATGATACTACTCTAACAAAACCTCTATGAATCAAAAACTAGAGAGCCATTGGGGCAGGTCCCCAACTGACTCGAAATGAACTGAAGATAAAACATAGTCTCTCAAATATAGAAAATATCTGAAGATTGGTCCTCGAACCAGGAGGACTCACCACTGCAGAAAATGTAGGCAAGATACTCAAAGAATCACGGATGAGGCTGGGATTGAGCACCTAAACCTACATTATAAGACAATGTAGCACATAGACATATATGTGAATCAGTACTTTGGAATATACTGAGTATGCGGGGGTGAATGCATATGTACAAAAATAGTACCGATCTTCTTCAATCAAATCATGTATGCAAAATGAGATGACTCATATAGCTTAAACATGTATAAAATATAAAGCTCATAAATCATGTAGAATGAGGCATGCCACACAAATCTTGTGAGTCATCGCTCTTTAACCGTAAAAATTAGAAATCTTCTATTATTCTCATTATCCAAAGGCTAAGGGACTTTGAACAATACTTTCAACTCATGCATATGTCTCATTGAGAGTAAAACCTCTTCAATGCTCAACATTTCATAATTATTTAGAACTCATATACTTGGAATTCGGAATCATATGACTTGGAAACATATTTGAAGGCATTTCATTCACCTTAGGAAAATATCTCATTTTAACCTTTAGGAAAATCATTCTATCTCAAATGGAAAAGTACTCTAGCTCAAGGAAATAACTTATCTCAAAGCTTTATGAAAAGTACTATATCAAGGAAAAATACTTTCATTTACGGAAATAAGCCACCTCAAGGAAGCACTTTAATTAGGGAACAACTTTGCAATTCCTCCATTCAGGAAAATAACTCATAGAAAGGGAAAATAAGTATCAAATTTCAAAGTTTCAAATGGGAAGGGATATTCTTGTAATCGACATAAACCATGTGAGCTATATGGAATACAATATTTTGTCCTAAGGAGGATACCCCACGTTAGAGAGGAGCATCATACTCTTGCCAAGGAGTATAACCTAGTTCTAGTGATCACTAAAAGAAACTCGACCTCAGGCCCTATCATAATCATCACAAACTTGGTATCAGGACTAACCTACGGTGGCACATAGTTTTGGGGTAAGATATCGAAGTGACTTGCCCGCTCGGTACTAAGTACTACTCTCTTTAGATTATTTGCGCTCATCTCATAAAACTCCACTTTTAGAATAATCTTATGGTTCACCACGAACCCAATAATCAAACCGATAATCTGAAATGATAAAGTGGATTTCAAAGCTTTCAGACTATTAGGTCAATTCATTTCTCAATCATCTCAAAATACTCAAAACATAGGTGCTTATAGCACAAGAGTTCATAATTTCACAAGTCTCAAATAGGTCTTACTAACCCATAGCTCAATCTCAAGTTAAATCTTATCAAAAGCATAATATATAAAGCATAAAGATTCATAAATCATATAGAAATCTGGGGATTTCAGCAATATATCTCAAAATCTCAATTTAATCATATGCTTCACCACCTCAAGCATTGCAAAAATTAACTTATCAAGGAGTAAAATCATGGGGCTTATACCCAGCTATAAACACTCAAGAAAACATGTAGAAATCATGTCATTTAACTCTCAATTTATGGGAAATATCAAGGTAATGCATTCCATAATAATGGGTGAAAAACTCGAATTCAAATTCATGTAAAAACCCCATAAATTTAAGAAAAATCATGATGTAAATAAGTTTTTTGGGCACAAGGGAAAAAGGGTTACCCTTGTTCAAAACCCCACATACCTTGAATTAAAAGCTTTGGATGAACTCTCACTTTTGAAACTCTATTCTTACTCTTGAATTAGGGTTCTTGAGGCCCTTGACTTGGTAACCTTGAATCTTAACTCAATTTAGAAAATCCATGGTGGATTCTTGAGATTCTTGGAAGAGGTTTTGGATACTTAGGGTTTTTTATGAGAGAAAACTTGAGAAAAACCTCATAGGATGCTTGCAAATTACTTTGATTTGGTCTTTGCACGGTTTTATAGGCTAGGAAAAAGTCCAAAATGCCCCTTTTAACATCTGTACGAAGCTGGAAAAATTGAACTGGGAACCCAATTTAAGGGGTCACCGCGATGCGCCACTTATCGCGATAGCTCACTGGAAATTGACAATTGGCAATATAGGAGTCACTGCGATGCGGAGCCATCGTTTTTTCCCACTGGTTGGGACTTGGAATCAGTGGGAAATATAGTTTTAGGTTAATGCAAGTTTCAAGCCAAAATTCCATTAATTTGGGAAACCATGTCCTCTATTCAAACCGTTAAAATAATGTACTAATTCAGTCCCAAAATTATCAGTTTAACGCTTGAATAATTAATTTAAAATATGGGACAAGCAATTCAAGTAATGGCAATAAAAATCTATCAACCCAATTCCAAACCAATAATTTAAATCACATGAATATCCAATCAATAATGCCATAATGTAAAATTTAAATTTAGGAAAGAGAAACATGCCAGAAATATTAATGGACTAAAACCTCACCAAAACATCATATTAAACTCCCACAAGATTTTTTATGGTCTAGTCTTTCATAATAAGTCGTATCAAAGTTAGTTTGGGTGACCAATCTCAACCGTCTAAATACTGCTAGCTGTATTAAACTTATGCTATCACTTTTGCAGAACACCTTTGCATAATTAAAATCCCCAATTGTACATAGAATTGTGAATTCTCTAGGATCTTCTTGTTTTCACACAGAAGAATGGAATGTTATTGCATTACAATAGTGCAAGTTATCAAAATTATCATAACTCACAATCGTTTTTTGTCACAAGATCTTTCATAAACTTAGCATAACCAGACATTTTCTCATATTCCTCAACAAAAGTGATGTTCATTGATCATTTCTTCAATATCAAAATAAACTTATGATACTTCCTTTCTTTGACTCCCTTCTTCAATCTCTATGAAAATGGTGAAGAAAGTCATAATGGGAATGAAAATCTATAGGACCTCCTTTTCCCTTAACTTTTTTTCCTCGGTTTCCTTTTCAATAGTTGGCACTACTAAAAAAAGGCCAAAAAAGCGACACCATAAAAAGCGACGAACTGTGTCGCTTTAAAAAGCGACGAGAAAAGCAACACTGTCTGTTGCTTTTTTAGTTTAATTTCAATTTTTATTTCTTTTTTAGTAAAATCGACGGCAAACGTCTTAATATCCGTTGTTTTTTTTCTTGAATTATTGTGCCAACTATTTAAAAAATAATTTATAATTTTTTTATTAATAAATGCAATGGATGGCATCGTAATTTATTTACAAATAATAATAATTAGTTTTTAAAAAGCGACGTAGTCCTTCGATTTTTAGATTTGATTTTTATTTTTATTTATTTTTATTAAAAGCAATGGGCAACGTCCCTATAATTTTTCTTTCTTAAAACATTAATTCTAGAAAAGTGACGTTGTCCGTCGCAATTTATAATCATTTTTAATTTTTATTTATTTTTTACAAAAACTAAATAAAAATTATTTTTTTGAAAAGCGACGTTGTCCGCCTCTTTTTAAATTTAATTTTTATTAAAAGTGACGGACAACGTCGCTAAAATTTTTATTTTTAAAATTATTAATTCTAGAAAAGTGACGATTTCCATCGCAATTTGTAATTATTTTTATTTTTCTTTATTCTTATAAAAAGTGACGGATAGCATCGCTTTTGTATAAAAAATATTTTTTTGAAAGGCGACATTATCCATAGCTTTTTATATTTAATTTTTATTTTTATTAATTTTTATTAAAAGTGACGGACAACGTCACTATAATTTTTATTTTTTAAAATATTAATTCTAGAAAAGAGACGTTGTTCATCACAATTTGTAATTGTTTTTATTTTTTTTTACTTTTACAAAAATCGACGGACAACGTCTCTTTTTTTAAAACTAAAGAAAAATTAATTTTTTGTAAAGCGGTGTTGTCCGTCGCTTTTGAAATTTAATTTTTATTTTTATTTATTTTTATTAAAAGCGACGGACAATGTCGCTATAGTTTTTATTTTTTAAAATATTAATTCAAGAAAAGAGACGTTGTCCGTCGCAATTTGAAAATATTTTTAATTTTTCTTTATTTTTTATAAAAAGCGATGGAAAGCGTCGCTTTTGTTAAAACTAAATAAAAATTAACTTTATGAAAATGACACTGTCCGTCGATATTTGATATTTCTTATTTACTATTTAATAAATAATTTTTATATTTAAAAAAATTAAATATATTCAATTATATATTGAATACATTGATATCATACGATCAATTGATCAAAAAAAAAATATATTATTGAAGTTATAATATAATAATATAAGCTAAATTTAATAATTTTCCATTGTATGTATACAAAACGTTGTATTATTAGGTAATTTATATGTGTATGTGATGTATGTAGTACATATTGTGAATTTTATAGTCAATCAAATATATATATTGAATACATTTATATCATACGATCGATTGATCAAGATAATAATATATTGTAAAAGTTATAATATAATAAAGTAAGCTAATAAATTAAGCGATAATTCAACAGAGTAGAAATAAAATATGTTGTATTACGAGGTAATATACTCGTGTATGTGATGTATATAGTACATATCTTAAAGTTGATAGTCAATCAAATATATATATATATATATATATATATATATATATGTATATATATATATATATGTATATATATATATATATATATGTATATATATGTATGTATGTATAAATACGTATCTCTCGTATAGTGATGTACATAGTAGTTAAAAGCTAGCTAACTAAATCTATATATCCAAATCTTTTGAATAATACGTTAACATCATATGATTGAGGTAATAATACACTACTGAAATTATAATAATGAAGCCAATTAACAGACAATTCATCATATTAATACGTTGTTAACTTAATCGAAATCTCCAATTCAATCTTTTTATAACCGAATTTCTAATCCCAATATGACTCATCTCCTTAATTTTAATCTCAACCATTCATCATATTTGATCAACGGTCAATATTAAAAACAATTTTCACAATTCTTTTTCTTGAAATTAGGGGTGCGCATCGGTCCATTCGGTTTGATTTTATATATTATCAATTTGGTTTATCGGTTATCAATTTTTAAGTAAGTTAAATCAATAATCAAATCAATAAGATATTTTTTTTATTAATTTTTGATTTATCAATTTTTTGTCCTTAGTGGTTCGGTTTTTCGATTTAACCAATAAGAAAATATGCATAAAATAGAAATAGTAACAACTAATTAACAAGAAAAAAAATAAAATCTTAATTGCAGCAAAAATCATACATGATGTGTTTTATTTTATAAGAATATTATTATTTTTCTCATCATTATCACATTTGTTAAAATAGCGGGCCTAATTCAATTCAATTCAATTTCTCAATGTGTTTATTTTCTAGCCATCTTGTACACAATAAATATCAATTTTAACCAAATTGATATTAATTCTATTTTTGAACCATTTTAAAGTAATTTTAATCTCAACCGTTGATCAAAATTGATCCAACGACTGATATTGACACCCAATTTTGACCTCTCGATACTACTTTTAGGCTGTTATTTTCTCAAAGTTATTTGATTTCAATTATTAATATTTTTGTATACATTATTCTTATATTAAATACATATTTATGTGTCACATTCAAAATTTAGAAAAATGCACAAATTATTTTAGTACCATTTTCTTGCATCAAATAGATTTTTGACGTGTCACATCTATGATTTTCAAATATACAAATTATTTTGCAGTATCACTTTTACAATTCATTAATTTGAATATAATATTTCTCCACATAATTTTATTAATATTTTTGTTAATTCTTTTCGTAAATGTGCACACTCACAATTCACAAATGTATTATCCATTATTATTATTATTATTATTATTATTATTATTATTATTATTATTATTATTGTCATCATCATCATCATCATTATCAATGATTTTATATAATAATTTTTTACGTAACATTAATTTGTACATGCTTACTTTATTTTTCGACGTCTTATTTAATTAACAGCCTAGTTCTATTCAATTTATTATAATTATAGCCAATTTGTGACTAATTTAAAATTTATTATAATTATAGCCAATTGTGAACTTGTAACTTGAAAAGGGTTAAGTGTAGTTACTTGAAATTGTGAACTTGATACTTGAAAATGGTTAAGTGTAGTCACTTGAAATGTGTACTAACAACTTTAAAATAATAAAGTATAGTTTCTTGAAAATGATTAAGTATATTGACTTGAAATGTGATTTAGTTAATTGAAAATAGTTAAGTGTAGTGATTTGAAATGTGTACTTATTGACTTGAAAATGGTTAAGTATAGTTACTTGAAATGTCTACTAGTTATTTGAAAATGGTTAAGTCTAATGAAATAAAATGTCAATTATATTTTTGAAAATGGTTTGAGTGTAGTATCTTGAAATATGTACTAGTAACTTGAAAATATTAAGTGTAGTCACATGACATATGAACAAATGACTTGATTTTTATATGTTTTGATGTAAACTTACATACAGATGACATTTGGTGGTGAAGGTGATTGGCCTCGTCCCTGATAAGAGTTCGAAGTCAACTGCTAAAAAAAATCTCGGACACCTGTAGACTCCTATGAAAAAACTTTAGTATTGTTTAAGTGTTTTGGTGATTGTTGGATTAATTATTCAGTGTTTTGTATTTTGGATTTGGTTGTTTTAAGTATTGTTGATTTGAATTGCTTAAATATTTTGATAATGTAGCGCGTTGTATGATTATTTCAGAAATATGTGTTGCATGAGGTTGTATATATTGAATTATATTTTTATTTGGCAGGTGGGATGCAAAAATGCAGATCTTTGCATCCAAAAAAAATATAGAAAAGCGACGGACATGGTCCCTTTTGTTCGTCGCTTTTCTGAAAATTTTTAAAATAAATTAAAAAAAAAGCAATGGCCAGCATCGCCTTTTATTTTCATTATAAAGAACAAAAAGCGACGGCCGACGTCCTTTTTTTTCTTCATTATGAAGAACAAAAAGCGACAACCAACGTTGCTTTTTTCTTTCATTATGAAGAACAAAAAGCGGTGGCCAACGTTGCTTTTTCTCTTCATTATGAAGAATAAAAAGCGACGGCGAACGTTGCTTTTTTTCTTCATTATGAAGAACAAAAAGCGACGACCAACGTCGCTTTTTGTTCATCATGTGTTCTTCACATGAAGAACAAAAAGCGATGCACAACGTTGTTTTTTCAAAAAATAACTAAATTTTTTTCTCTAAAAGCGACACTGTTCGTCGTAATAAAAGCGACGTAGATCGTCGTTTTTAAAAAACAACGTCCCTTTTTTAAAAGAAAAAAAAGCGACGGATTTTAATCGATTTTTCCCAAAAAAGCAACGTTGGCTATTGCTTTGGCATTTTTTTAGTAGTGTGGAGATAGCTTTCCAAATGCATTCTCATCAATAACTCGATTCTCTAATTCGGCAATTTTTTCAACATCAATTATCTCAAGCTTGGTTGTATTATCAATAACTATAAGCATAGGTGGATAGTTAGTCATATTTTCACTTTTAGTGGTCATAACTATGCAGTGACTATTATTCTTCAAATTTTAGACAGTGTTTCTTTGAAATGTTCCTTTTTGACATTTATTTAGTGTTATAGAAATATAGACACTCTGCTACTCAAGTAGCTTAAAATCTATTGAATACGACTCCACCTTCTAATTATCACATATATATTTGCTTGAATCTCCTTAAGACATTTATCAGTTTTCTCTAACCCTTTCAACACTTTTGAATGCATATTTTCCCTCGTAGAATTACTCGAATCAACAACACGGCTCCCAAGAAGAATGTATAATCCACTTATGTCAATCTTTTAATCATTCTTCCTCTTTCAGTCACTATGTTTACCTCTACTTCTATCTTTGTATCCAGACCATTTGTAGTTGTTATCCTTGTAATAGTTTTGACCTTGATTCCCTTGATCAGAGCGCCAATTGTCTTGATTAGACCCTTGCTTTTTGGCTCGAAAAACCACCACCTAGTCATTTTAATACTTCACCTCCTCTTCAAAATTAGAGTCATCATGTCTAGGCACTTTATCTTGTGAACCAATTACATTGACCATCTTTGCCCCCGTTGGTTTAAACTATTTTATAAATAAGTTAAAATTGATCTTCAACTGTGCTACTTCTTGTCTGATCTATCATTTGCTACTATGAAGATGATCCTATCATATAAGTACCTATGGGAACATTAGTGTCCCATATGTGCCAACCCTTATTAATTTTTGTGATTCTATCCAATAACAATGAAGCCTACTCCAAAGTTAGACTCACAATTGCACCTTCTGTCACAATGTTACCGACAACCTTGTTGTTAGCATTCAAAGATCTATAGAAGATTTGAAGCAAGTTGTGATTAGGAATTGTTACAACTTATTCTTAACCTCAACCATGTCTCATATAGTTCCTTAGAATATAGTTGTATGAAGTGTAAATCTCATCTTTCAACTACAACTTCTTAGATGATGTGAAAAATCACTCCAAGATTATATCTTCAACTCCCGTTAGATAATATTGATCTGCTTGGAAACTCCATCACCATAGAATAAGGACTAAAAATTAGATAAACACAACCGATCCAATCCTAAAACATACTCCTCGACAATAATGCTAAAATTTAATGCCGCCCAAATTATACCTTACAATTAAAGTAAAAAACAATCACTGATCAAATATAGAACCCAACCAAGGTTGGGGTTGATTCCTCAGGAAATGGGATAGAATCTTGATAGATGCAATTATCTAAGCTATTAGCAAATTATTTCCAGAAATTAGGGGAACTTGAATATCATTTTTGAAACAATTTGTGAACAAGTAACAATTTTGAAATTCTTCAAGTTATGATCAATAATGGAGAGACACTAAGACTGTGTTCCTTATGATTTCAAAACTCTGTAGGTTCTCTGTACTATTGATCTCTCCTAGTGCTTAGCATGCAGAATCAATATGTTAAGTTCACCTAAATGACTATCCATCCCCTATTAGATGACTATCCTCAATCACTCATCCATATATTATGAATTTTATAATCTAGCCATTATAAAAAATTATAGATTAGCTTTCTCACATCCACGGATCAAGATATTAAGTGAAGGTAAGTAGCTCTAATTCTCAGTTTTTTATTTTCTTTTCCCATTCGCTACACATCATATAAAGCAAGTAAGAATAATATGAGTTCTAACATTGGCCATCATTAGAAAGCAATCAATACAAAGAGAACAATAGCACATTCATAAACATCATTCAAGAATCACCGTGTACTTCTAATTTTACTTTATATTCCATCATGTTTACCACATTCTTAGTTGTAGGGTTCAGTTACTCATAATTACAAGGACACAGTGATAATTCTGGGAACAAAACATGATGATGCACTTACAAGAAGAAGAATAAAACCATGAATCTTAACTATGAATTTATATCTCAAAGCATGTATTTACAACTATCAAGAACAAGTACATGGACTCAAAAGTAGTAATAGAGCGTAAACTAAAACATAAAACCTAACCGGAGTGTTTATACAGAAAAAATAAATCCTATCCTAAATATAATTAGAAAACTAAGTTGTAGTTGCAACAGAGGCTGCGATGAGTCTTAGATATTAGTTATGCCTCATCGCATGCACCCGTAGCCTATTGGCTTATTTTATGCTAGCTGATGATGATCACTGGTGATGACTCGTAGCATTGCCGATGATTTGAAACTCGCTGGTGCTAGCTTGCAGGTAAATTTTCCTAATTGTCCCTTTAATTATGGCACAATGGACCAAAAAAATTTGATTGAATACATAAAGAGATATTTAGTCAAAATTTCTATTTGATTCAATTTCCTACAAAAAAAAAATAGCCTAATTGTCGTTCCCTACCTCAAATGGCCGTTCAACCTAAGTTCTTTCTCAAAATAGCCATTTGGGCAACTTAATTACCTCTAATTTGGTCACTATCAATTTGGTCTTCTTCTTCATTAGTCGAGTGGTCCTTCATCTTCTTCCTTTTTTGCTTTCTTCTTCCTTTTTCTTTTTTTCTTCTTTTATTTTCAATTATTAAAGCTTCATCAAAAGATTGATTTTAAAATTTGATGTAATACAAATGTGAATAGTTTTGAGCAAATTATATCTCAAAAACTTGAAACATTGAGAGGAGTTCAAATCTAAAAGTTGAGACAATTTAGTTAAGGTTTTTATTTAATCAGGATTAAATAGATTTAAGATAATTTTGGTTGGCAAGGTGGGTTTGGTGTCCCAATTATGAATTTTAGTTTTTAATCTCACTTCAATATTAATTACCGACACACTAGTTACAAAAAATGATTCTTCCTCACTGTTCAGTAGTCACTGTTGTGTTTAGTGATTGTAGCAGCCTAACATTCGAGACATTAGGTTCTTCATTGCTCTAGTGGAGAGTATTGGAAATTGATGAGAAAATTTATGATGAATTATATGTTGAACATTCATGTACTAGCCTCAAAACTCTTTGATTAAAAATAAAAAAATCAAAAAAAATATCGGTACATGTTTATACACAATTTATGCAATATCGAGATATGTTTATTCACTATTTATACAATATTGATAAAATTTTATACACATTTATACAAACGATATATTACATATATACTACATGACTATTTATACAATATTAATATATATATATATATACACACACACACCTCTTCAAAATACTTTTTGGTATATTAGATGAAAAGTAATTACTTTATTGTATATATTTAAAATTTTCCTGTTAAGTTAATTAGTATGGTTTCGACCTGAATAGCCTAAACCATTTTTTAAAAATTTAAATAGGGTAAAATGACCGCTTTGTTTTTTAAAAATAAAGATTTGTACAAAGTTCTAAAACTGAGTGATGGCCCAACTAGACTAAGACCGGATTTGAAAGACAAATAGAAGGCGGAAGACAAAAAGAATAACAAAAACAATAGAAAGGAAAGAAAAACATAGAGATAAAAAAACTATTTAAAAAAGGAAAAGCAAATACATGTGTCACTTCATCTTCTTCATCAATAACTGCCATTATCAAATGAAAGGTGAAGTGGAAAGTGAGACAAAATGGGAAGGTGGTTTTTTCTTCATTTAAGCAGATCCAGAAAGTTGTAGTTAAGACGAGTTAGGACTGATTTCACATATGACATTTATAAAGTCTCAAAAGTTCCATGTAAACAAGTTCAAATTAAGACCTCTTCAACTATACTTCAACAGATCTGGACTTCTAAGGAAAATATAAGCACTTATACCCAACAAGATAAAGCCGATTTGGGCTGAAAATATTTTTGTTACCTTATTTTCTCAGCAGGTTGAACTCACAAGGAGCTTATACCACTGCTAAAGAAAGGAAAAACTATAGGTCGATTCTCATCTCTAATGGCTAAGCTCCTCAATGACAACAAACAACTAGTAGATAACTTTTTCAATTGCAATTGATGGCTTTTCCTTGTGTATGCACCTACTTTCTTGTCTTAGAAAATCTGTAACTTATAAACTAAAATCTTTGTTATCATTTAACTTGATTGTAGCAACTTGAAATTCCTATTTTGTAATTTGATGAACTGGAGATAAGAAGATTCTAACCTTGATAATTACTGGCCTTTCTTCATTTGGAACTTTCTATGAACAATTATAAGTTATTTTTTGTATATCTATAAAAAAAATGTGGTTAGCAAAGTAATCCTCTAGCATGTTGTTTCCCTGATTGTATGCTCTACTTCCACGTTCAATTTTCTCTCAAACTGTTAATCCTTTTGATTTCCATAGCAATGCACCAAGGTACCTCTCAACTCCAACTCAACATCATCTTAAGAGTAATATAATAATATTCTAGGACCAAAATAAGTAGATTATTTGATACACAATATTTCAGCTAATTCCCAATGCAATTATTTTAGTCTATAATCTAGAAACACTCAATCTTTTAAATTCTTCAAAAATGAATCACATGAACCATTCCTTATAAAAAAGCACCTATACTTGGACCTAGGTTACCTTTTGAATCTCCATTGGAATTACACTTATAAACATCTTCATAAAGGAATTTCCATATCACCACTTTGTGATTAATAATAGGGGTATAGTCAAAAAAGAATTTCACTAACATAGAAAAATTATTAGGTAAATTCCTCAATCAAGGAAACCTATTAATTGCTAAGTAATGAAGATTTCTATTAGCCTTCATCATCATGCTATAAACATACATCTCACCTCTATGTTTGATAATGTTCCTTTTTCTAAAATTTACCACAATATAAAAGCAAGGACAATATTATACAATGGCCTAAATTTATGGAAGCAAGTAGCATTAGTGTCTTTCAACTGTAAGAAATGTCCTTGCAAACCCTATAACTGTAGCATAGGCAGCCCATAGTCTAGTAACTACTAGAAAAGTGATAAGCAATTTTTCAATGGATTGATGGACTAAAATATCACAACAACAATAACTATCTTCACCTATCAGACCTATCCTCATGATAAATTTACCAATTGGTATGCTTTTTGCACAACCTCCATAAGAAAAAGAAAACTTTAAAAGGAATCCCTTATTCTTAAATAAAACTTATAGTCAAAGGAATCCCTTATTCTTAAATAAAACTTATAGTCATCTTGCATAGTTCCTGGTAGCCTCAAAATTTTCCATTACTAAATTATTAATTTTCTTGAACTGTGTAATATCCACCATAGTTTATCCCATCCATTTGTATTCTATACTACACAAATATCTTTTATAATATGATTGCAAACCTCATCTAGTAACAGTTTATCATGACTCAATTTCCAAGTCATAATGACACCTACATTACCCAACTAGTAGGCAAGCCAAATTATAGCCAGGAACTATAAGTAATAGGCTAAATGGTGGAAATGGTATAAATAGTAGCAAATATACAAGTAAGTACATTACAAGAGATAAGCCATAAGATCATAACATAAGAGAAGAGAAATAAAAAGAGTAATAGCTTCCCACGACCTAGTAATGTTGGTATACGAGCCTATAATACAAAATAATACAAGTACTATTAAGTCAATTTACAATAGTCTTGAAAATGAGAAGACTAGAATAAATAGAAGAAGGAGAAAAGGTCAACTTCAACTCTAAGAGCTTACTCTATCTTTGAACTCTGACCAGCACGAACCATTAGTCAATAGCAATAACTAGAACTCGAATCTGCAACAAAAAGTTACAAAGTATAGTATGAGTACCAAAGCCATGAGTACAGTAGGCATCATTGACCGACTTAGCTAAATCATAATATAAACATAATAAAATGTGATATATCTAAGCTAAGTAAAGGTAGAGGGAAAACTTGGAGTAACGCTCCAAATACTAAAAGTAAATAATTGGAATGATAATAAAAAAGAAATGCATAACTACCACTACATAACTAACCCTCATAAGCTTAAAGGTGAAATAAAGTGACAACCCAACATGGGACCCCATAAACCTGGAGTTAGAAATCAAGGGGAAATAATAACATGAATTATGCTAACTAACCATATCTCAAGATCATAATCATGGAACCTTCCATGTCATAAAATAAAGGACTTAAACTAGTTTCATAACCTTCACAAATACCCTCTCAAAGACAGAACTAAACCAAAAATTATTTCATTATTGTCAAACATGAACCAGAAATTATATCATGAATAATACCAAAATCAAACCTGTCTTAAGGTCATAAATCTCTAGACTTGAATCAAAACTAATATTATCTCTTGTGTATCAATCCAGCCTAATTTTCCATGTATTTTAACTATCTCTGTCACAAGAATATAATTAATTATAATTTACAGATACAAAGAGCTAAAAGTAGTATTGGTCTAAGGTGGGATGAATTATAATACCCAAGCTACACCTTCAATCTGAAGATTATACGGCCGCTCTAAAATATAGTGACCCAACAAAGGTTGGGGTCAAATACTAAGGGAATAGTTGGAACTGTGGCTCTTAACTATTGTAATCAAAGGGAAAATTGGAAAATTAAATGGGAGAATTTTAGTGACAATTTTGAACAAGTAACAAGAATCAACTTCGGTTGTAATTAGTCATAGATGAAAACTAGGATTGTGTTCTACCTTGTTCTCAACTTAATAGGCTTATAGTGCTTTATTGAACCAACCCGATACCTTGCATGAAGAATCTAATAAGTTATGTACCATCAATGGTCTTTTGGACTTGTTGATGGATTTCACCGTTTACCTTTTGAGTCTTAGGATGTCACCATACTAGCCCTTCTCCTGGTCAAAGTTAACTATTACCTTTTGAGTCTCTAGTTATTAGATTATAGTTAACCATCTTACTTAGATAATACCTATTAGTGTGGATCGATAGTTAAACTTTAAGTTACTACTGTAAATATCTTTTCCTAGTCACTACTCCTCTTAGGAGTAAGTAGCAATAATCTAGGCAGGATCCTAACATTTGTAACTGCTAAGAAATCTATTAAAGTAAAGATAATACAACACAAAGATGGTATTTATAGTACATGAGAAAACCCTAAAAATCAAAGCTCAAATGAAAAAGGCCAAATGGATTCAGTGGCCACTTACTTGGGCCACATGCGGTCCGCAAGTACTACATGTGGTCTGCATGTAGACCCAGGTAAGTTCCAGAAAATTTCTTGCACTACTTACTCTCTAGATTTTGGACTTTTGGTAATTACCTTACCCACTTGCAGTTTGCAAGTGCTACATGCAGTCCACATGTAAACATAGGTAAGTGCCAGATATTTTTCTTCAGATTTTTCATTCTCTGGATCTTTAATTCCAGCACTTACCTTAGCAACATACAAACCACAAGTTCTACATGCAGTCCATAAGTGGACATAGGTATGTGCCAGGTCTTCAAATTCATGTAACCAAGCTTCTATACTTCAAGTTGTAGTACATGCTTTGGTCACAACGCCCGGTAAATGTTACAAATGCCCAAGAATTCCCAAATAAGTAGCGAAAAACACCATTTTTTTTATCTTTTTATTAAATGTAACATCCAAAACCTAGTTTCCTACAAAAAAATACCCAAAACACATCATATCTAACAAAACAACCTAAGAATCTTTCATATTTTCATCATTTTTGTCACAACCTAAAGCTACCCACTAGTCGTAACATGGTGCTTAAGGCCACAAGTGACTCCATGCTAACCCATGATCTGATGCCTGCTGTGAGCACAAAATACAATATGACACAAACTTGATATATGGAAGATGAACTGATAAAAGCTCTTTCAGGATAAAATACTAAAACAATACTGAGCATGTCTGAAACTACTGATAAAACTGATAAACAGGTTTGATTATCTAAATATCTGAATATCTAAAGATCTAGTCTGAAAATATCTAAGACATGTGGAGTTGATAGGACAAACCCCCAACTAACTTCAACTGACTAAAACAAAAAAAATAATGAAAATAACTGAACATAACTCGTCCTCTATGGATAAGGACTCACCAGACTATTGTTGCAGGGCACTGGGTTAACTAAGGGTGTCGGGGATCTGAGTGTCCAACCCTATATTGTGAAATTAATGTAGCACAAAAGAGAGTATGTGGGCAGTACTTTGAATGCATAGGTATGTAGGGTAGGGACTAACTAAAAGACATGTTGACACTAAACATGGATGCATGAACATGTTAAAAAATATAAGACCAAGTAAAACATGAGATGAGATAATATGTAAAATTGAATAACTAAAGAAAGATAAATTGTACACTTGGTCATGGAAACCTAATATTATGTGGTTTGAATACTAAAATTAAACTGTGGGAGCTAACTACAATCGATATGCTCCAATCTGAGCTATCGGGGTCCAACTTGTAACCCTAGCTGGAAGAATACTGGTACCTTGCCAAGGGTACCAAAACATGATTGACGATAAGGATCCAAAAGTCTAATGTTCCAAAAAACGAGGGTGTCATACCTCTACTGATAGGGGACCTCTCACAATCTACGGTGCTATCGTAGGTATGTAACTTAGGAACTTCTACTAACGACTCATGCCTAATTGATAGGCGAGCTACTATTCCTGCGTTCACTCGATGCAAAGTTGCTATATGTAGTATTGATGATGAGCATCTAACTTCAAGGGACAAGGTTCCTAGATATGCAAGGTACAATACACCTAGCACGCATCATCTACACAGTTTTGTCTGCTTGTGTAACAAACTTGCAGGTGCTAGTTTGTACTAATTAGGACAGTTGGTCCAATGATCATTCTAGACCTAATCATCACTCAACTATAAAAAAGAAGAGATATCCCTTCATCAAATGAGGTTTTTTCAAATTCTAATGAGTGAATAGAGGCAATAAAAACTCTATTTCAAGATTTCTCAAGCATTGCTTATGTTTTTATCTTTGTAATATGCTAAAGAGTAAGTGAGTATTCTTGAGTGTTGATTTGTAACTGAAATACTTGTGCTTTAAGAGTAGTGTTTTCTTATTAATAGAAGTGCTTAGTTAGAGTTACTAAGTGTTAGACTAATTAGAGTCAATTAGTCCAAAGAAGGTCCTTGGTAGAGTTAGCAAAATAAGCTTATAGTAGAGTTGTTGTAAGGAAAAGGAGCCTAGAGGTAAGCTGAAATCTAGACTGTAATCAAGTGTTTGATTATAGAGGATTTGGAGGTGCTTGTCAGGGCAAGCCCTGGTTTTTCCGTTATTGATTTTTCACAAAAAAGTTCTTGTGTTTTTACTCTTTCTGCACTATCTTTAGTTTTCTACTTTATATTGTTTGACTGCCTGTGATTGACGCTAAGGGGCCTAGTTCTTCACTGTGTAGTGCAACCCCTAAGGGTTTTATCAATTGGTATCAGAGTCAGGTCACTCTAAAAGGTTCACTCGTAGAGTATCTTAGTTAGTATGGCTGCTCCACCCTACCTGTAGAAAGGCAATCAGTCACTAGACCACCTAGATTTAATGGACAATATTATAGGTGGTGGAAAACTAGGATATGTGACTTAATTATGAATGACGATAGTGAGATAATGGAAATTATTCTTGATGGTCCTCATGTAATTGTAAGAGAAATCAAAGAAGGCGATGTTACAAGAATGGTTATAAAAAGGAGGGAATTCAATGATGAAGACAGACAAAAAAAATTGAGAAAAACTACAAAGCAAAGAAACTGCTTGTCTATGGCATAGGACCAAATGAATACAACAGGATTTTAGCTTATGTAATAGCAAAGGAAATCTGGGAATGCTTGAAGATAGCTCATCAAGGAAACACTGATGTGAAGGATTCCAAAGTTGACATACTAACTACCCAATAAGAAACCTTCACCTTGAAAGAAGGAGAGACGATATAGAAAATGCATACAAGATTTACTTCTATTAGTAATGAGCTATACTGCTTAGGTGAAATAATTCCCTTGTACAAATAGGAAAGAAAAATTCTTGGGGTCCTTCTAAAATCCTGGAAAAGTAAAGTGCATGCTACCACTAAGGCTAGGAACTTAAAGACTCTCACCATATATGAACTCATTAGAGACCTGAAAACTCATGAACTCAGAAAACAACAAGGACATGAGAATATGTAAGTAAAAAGGAAGAAATATCTGGCTTTAAAAGCTTCAAGATCAGTGCCAAATGAAGATAACACTGATGTTACCTACTTGGCAAAAAGAATTGTTAAAGCTATGAAAAAAGTGGTCAATTCCAAAAAAGGGGAAGCAGCAGTAGAAAAAGATCCACTATGGAAGTTTGTCACAGCTATGGAAGTCCTAAAAACTTTATTAGATATCCAATACACAAAATGGATTATCAGGATTATCAGAATACTGGAGGAGGCAAATAAAGAGACAAGGACAGGGTCTTATAAAATTAAGAAAATAGGCTATAGCTGATTTTGTAGTTAAACAAGCCTTAGATGGTTGGGGTGACTCCTACAGTGAGTCTGATGAAGGTAAGAAGACTACAGATATTCCCATGCTTACAGTGAAGGATGAGAAAATGACCTTTGTTTTCTTGTTTTCCTTTATACCAGACACTAAAAATGATTAAAACACCCAAGTTTATGGTTATGCTAAGAAAAAGGTCTACAAGCCTCTGTATACTTATTATGAAAGAGACGGACACATAAAAGAAAATTATCAAAGTTGGATAAGAGTTAAGATGAATGGGTCGTGGTACATTCAGCAAGAGAATGCACACTTTATGGGTTTCAAGCCACAGAAAATTATGAAAAGAAACTTTCTACCTAAATGGGCCAAAAGGAATTTGATCAATCCATTGTCCTCCTACTGGGAAATCAAACTAAAGTGGGTTCCCAAATTCAACTTGTGATCAGAGTTCTAGGAATGAGAAAGGGGATTGTAGTTGGAAATAGTTCATTGATAAGTGCTCAAATTTTAAGTCTAGAAGATTTGACTAACCTCTCTCCCAGGAAACTTCATGTGGAAGTATCACATGTTAAACTGGTTGATTTCAAAGGACCTAATTCTTGGCAAAACAAAGATGAAATTTTCAAAGTGAAAAGTACATGGAGCTCTTAATCAGTCAAAAAAGCTATTGATCCCTAGTGGCTATAAAATTTCAAACATTAAAGAATTCATTCTTGATGATTGGAAAGACTAAAAAGTGTAGATGAGAGTGATGTTAATTTAGAATGCCATGTTTAGGATCCACTTCTCAGACCCATTTTCAGAACAAGTTGCGGATCATATGGTGTAATGAATATAACAAGCTGATGCTGAGATTGATCAAGTCAGCTGACCTACTATCAAGTGAATTAGTGTCTCTTCACAAAATTGGTTATGTTTAGAATACAGGTATCATTGGTAAACTTGGTACTTATTCGTCTAACTCAGTATCATACCCTTGTAGGTTTACACCTATGGGAACAACATTAAAGGTGGACGGATATGATAAGCACAAAGCTACTGATTCATTCAAACTAGAGAGGGGCCTAGTCCCATCTCTCAGGTTAGTATCTTATATGTGAAAATTTTGTCTGTTCTGTTAAGAAAAAATCGCATCCCCCTTGTCCTTGTGTCTGAACAAAATTGTCTTATTCAAAAAGAAAAGGTGAGTTACCAAAAAATCTGACATTGGTCATATCTTATTCCCCCATAATACCTTTCCTTATGTTTATTTTTCCCTAAATCCTGCTGAAACCACTTGTTGTTCCATTAAAAAGGAAAATCCAAATCCCAAATAGCACTACTAAGGAAAAAACCTTTTTGATAGTTGAAGCTCTCCCATTATCCTGTTGATCAAAGGATGCTAAGCTTAGTATTGCAAAAAATACCTTCCTAAACCTTCCTGAAGAATATCCCTCTTCTCCTATTCTTTAAAAGTTTAACTTCTTCATCACTCAACCTATCAAATCATCCCTAAATTTTCAAAATTATTCTAATGATGATGTAATAGATGAAACCTAGGTTACTGAAAACATCATCTTTTTATCAATTAGTTTAAGAAAAAGCTTGGTTGATCACAAGAAAACCAATGCAATAAAACATCAAAAAATTTTGGAAAATGGTCTGGAAGTTTTGCTGAGATGAAACTAACTTTTGAGTGACCTAGTCCCAAGAAGAGAGAAGTAGCTTAAAAAGAATCTGTGGTCACTTATACTGGAAGAAAGAATGAAAAAATGAGGTTGTATCTAAGAAAGAAAGAAATAGGTTCTTGAAGAATCAAAAGGTTTTAACTAGAAGGATTTTTTATTCAAACGTATTAGAAGAACCTGGCATGGTGGAACTTGTGGAGCTGGTTAAACATCAAGGGTGGATGCATCTCATGGAAGTACCTATTCCCATTATTTTTGATAAAATTGTCAAGGAATTCTATTTCACTTTGGAATTCTCAAAAGGTAGGATGCATCTGACTGCACAGGTCCAAGGAAAGAAGATAAAGTTGAATAAGAAAACACTGGAAAAGATTTTAGAAGTTCCTATATATGGGGTGAGAACTATCTCGAAGCAGCTTCCTTCAATAGAATCTTAAAAAATGCATCCAAGTTCCATGGGAAATCCGTGGGTGCAGTGAATAGAAAATCACTCAAGAGTGAGTTTCAATCGGTCTTTGATTTGTGAACAAGGTAATTTTGCCTAGGTCACAAAAGAAAAGCATTGCCTCATCCATAGATTTATATGTAATAGAATGCATCAGTAGCTTTGAATTCACTAATCTACCTGTATTGATGATAGAACACATTCACAAAGTAGTTCTTGGAAAGAACGGAAAGCTTGTCATGCCTTATGGATATTAGTTGAATAAGGTATTTGACAAGTTTGGTATTATCTGTGAGAATGGAACAAAAGGGAAGGTACTTTAAATGCTTGAAATTAAGAAATCTATCAAGACATAATATATCAATCCAGGTAGCATTTATCAAAGGGAGCTCATCAAAGAAATAGAGGAACTAAAGGGCACTTTAGCTGCCAAGGATGAAGAAATCAGCAAGCTTCAGGACACAATTCAGCATCTCTCCAATAGAAGACCATATGACAATGAAATACTTTAAATTGAGAACATTTAATTTATGCACTACAATGATACTTATCATACTTATGAATGAATCTCTATTTTGTGCGCTACATTTATTCTCCTTAAATTGCAAAGTTATTCTTCATGTTAGTATTTCCCCAATGGCCATGAGTTAACTAATTTATGATAAATTTACTCTTGGTTTACCGTTAATCCTTTTCAATGATGCCAAAAGGGGGAATACTAAGCAGGTACCAGGTATCAAGTGCTATGTGAAGGTGTTCAGGTATTCTAGGTTAATATGAATGGCATGCTGATAGGGGAAAGTATGTGAGGTGCTGAATAGATGAATAAAGGGAGCCATGTTGACAGGGGAAAGAAATAAGGATTTTGCTGTAAATTACAATAATGGACCAAGTCCCTATGTTGCATGATAGAGGAAGCATGATGATAGGGGGAGTATTCATCTTCAAATGGTAATCACTCTGATTAAATATGATAAATATACACTGATGCTCAAAGTTGAGTGGTTGGTTTGTCATCATAAAAAAAGGGGTAAATTGATATATACAATTTTGATGATGAGCATCTAACTGCAAGTGACTAGATCTGTGGACGTGCAAGGTATAGTACAGCTTGCAAGCACAACCTGCATAATTTTTTTTTGCTTTTGTAACAAACTTGTAGGTGCTATTTTGTATTGATAAGGATACCTAGTCCAATGATCTTTCAATCCCTAATCATCACTCATCTATAAAAAGGAAGAGAATCCTCTTCATCAATAGAGGTTTTGGAAAATCCTAAAGAGTGAAAAGAGGTAGCAAAATCTCCCATTCAATATTGCTCAAGCATTGCTCATGTTCTTATATTTGTAATATGCTGAAAGAGTTAGTGAGTTTTCTTGACTACTTATTTATAACTAAACTACTCATGCTATAAGAGTAGCATTTTTTTGTTAAGAGAAGTTCTTAGATAGAGCTTCCTAAGTGCTAGACTGATTAGAATTAATAAGTCCAGAGAGGGTCCTTCATAGAGTTAGTAAGATGAGCTAGTTGTAGAGTTACTATAAATGAAATGACCCTAGAGGTAGGATGAAATCTAGACTGTAATCAAGAGTTTCATTATAGTGGACTTATAGGTTCTTGGCAGGGCAAGCAGTTTTTTTCCTTTCTGGTTTCCATGTAAAAATTCTTGTGTTTTTTCTCTTTCTACACTGTCTTTAGTTTCCTACTTTATATTATTTGACTGCCTATGTTTTACTCTGAAGGACTTGGTCCTTCACTGTGTGGTGCAACCCCCAAGGGTTCTATTAATTGGTATCAGAGACAGTACTCTAAAAGGTTCACACCTATAGTGTCTTGGTTAATATGGCTACTCCACTCAACCTTGAAGAAAGTCAATCAACCACTAGACCACCTAGATTCAATGGGCAGTATTATGGGTTATAGAAAACTAGGATATTTGACTTCATTATTGCTAAGGATAGTGAGCTGATGGACATTATTCTTGATAGAACTCATGTACCTATAAGAGAAGTCAAGAAGGAGATGTTACAAGAATGGTTAACAAAAGTTGGAGGGAATTCAATGATGACAACAGAAAAAGAATTAAGAAAAAGTACAAAGCAAAGAAAATGTTTGTTTGTGGCATAGGACCAGATGAATACAACAAGATTTCAGCTTATGAAATAGCTAAGAATGGGACTGCTTGAAGATAGCTCATGAAGGAACAACTGATGTGAAGGATTCCAAAGTTCACATGTTGACTACCCAGTATGAAACCTTTACCATGAAAGAATAGAGACAATATAGGAAATGCATCAAAGGTATACTTCTATCACTAATCAGTTACACTGCTTAGGTGAAGTACTTCCCTTGTACAAATATGTGAGAAAAATTCTTGGGGTCTTTCAAAAATCCAGGGAAAGCAAAGTAGATGTTATCACAGAGGCTAGGAACATAAAGACTCTCACCATGGATGAACTCATTGGGAACCTAAAAACTCATGAACTCAGAAAATAACAAGGACATGAGAATATGGAAGTAAAAAGGGATAAATCTGTAGCTTTCAATTCTTCAAGATCAGGGACAAATAAAGATGACACAGATATTGCTTACTTGGCAAGAAGAATTGTTAAAGTTATGAAGAAAAGTGGTCAGTTATTGAAAAGTTAAAGCAGTAGCAAAAATGGAGCCACTATGGAAGTTAGTCACGGATGTGGAAGTCCTGAACACTTCATTATGGTTTATCCAATGCACAATATGGACTATAAGGATTATAACAATACTGGAGATGGAAAAAGAAGAGACAGGGACCAAGTCCCTGTAAAATCAATAAGACAAGTTGCAGTTGATCTTGAAGTTAAACAAGACTTAGCTTGTTGGGGTAACTCTTCTAGTGAATTTGATTAAGGTGAAAAGACTGCAGATGTTTTCATGCTTGCAGTAAAGAATGAGAAAATGACCTTTGATTCCTTGTATGACTTTATAGAAAACATTAAAAATGAACTAGAAAAAGAGGAAGGAACCCAAGTTTGTGGGTCTCAAGGGAAGATTGCTCATGAAGCTAAGAAAAAGGTCAACAATCCTCTATGTATTCATCATTAAAGAGACCGACACATAAAGAAAAATTTTCAAAGATGGATAATTTAAATGAATGGGTCAAGGTACATTCAGCAAGGAAATGCACATTCTATGGGTTTTAACCCAAAAAAATTGTGAAAAGGAATGCTCTACCTAAATGATCCAAAAGGAATTTTATCACACCATTTTCTTCCTACTGGGAACTCAAAATCATGTGGGTTCCTAAATTCAACTTGTGATCATAGTTCTAGGAGTGATAAAGGGGACTATAGTAAGAGATAACTCATTTATATGTGCTCAAAGTTTAACTCTAGAAGGTCTGACTAGCCTCTCTCTCAGTACACTTTAAGTGGAAATGTCATATGTTGAACTTGTTAATTTCAATGAACCTGATCCCTGGCAAAACAAAGCTAAAAAATTTTAAGTAAGAAGTGCATAGAGCTCCTGATCAGTCAAAAAAGCTATTGATCCCTAGTGGCAGTAAAATTTTAGAAATTAAAGAATTCAGTCATGGTGATGGTGATAGACTGAGAAGTACAGATAAGAATGTTTTTAGTTAAGAACGCCAAGTTTAGGGTCTGCTTCTCAAACCCATTTTCAGAACAAGTCGAGGTATTATATGGTGTAATGAATCTAACAAGCTGGTGTTGGGATTGATCAAATCAGCTGACCTACTATCAAGTGAATTAGCGTTTCTTGACAAAATTGGTTATGTTTAGGAGGCAGGTATCCTTGGTAAACTAGGTACTAATTGGGCTAACTCAATAGCATACCCTTATAGGTATACACCCATGGGAATAGCTTTGATGGTAGACTGATGTGATAAGCACAAAGCTGGAGATTCATTTAAATTAGAGAGGGACCTGATCCTATATCTTAGGTTAGTATCTTGTATATACAAATTTTGTCTTTTTTATCAAGAAAGTAAGGTGAGTAACCTTACAAAAATTGACATTGATCATAACCTATTCCCTCAATAGACCCTTCTTTCTATCTATTGTTCCCTATAATCCAACTGAAACTACTCATACTTCTATCAAAAAGGAAAATCTAAATCACAAATAGCCCTACTAAGAAAAGGACATGTCTAATGGTTAATGCTCTTCAATTCTCATGTCATTCAAAGGATACTGATCTTATTATTGTGAAAAATAAACCTTCCTAAAGAACATCCCTCTTCTCCTATTCTTCTAAAGCTTAACTCTTTCATCACTTAACCTGTCAAATCATCCCTAAATCTTAAAAACTATTCTGATGATGTTTTAAGGAATGAAACCTGGGTTACTTAAAACCTCATCTTGTTGTAAATTATTCCAAGAAAAATCTTAGGTGATCACGATAAAACTGATATCAGTAAAATATTTGAAAATTCTTGAAAATAGTTTGGAAGCTTTGTTGAGATAATGCTAACTCTTAAGAGACCTGGTCCCAAGAAGAGAAAAGTAACTAAAAGAGTCTGTGATCACTTATACTAGAAGAAAGAATGAAAAAATAAGGTTCTATCTAGGAAAAAAAGAAACAGGTTCTGGAAGAATCAAAAGTTTTTTACTAGAAGGATTTTTATTCAAACGTATAAGTAGACCTGGTATGGTGGAACTTGTAGAGATAGTTAAATATCAAGGGTGGATGCATCTTATGGAAGGACATGTTCCCACTATTTTTTATAAAATGGTCAAGGAATCCTATTTCACTTTGGCATTCTCAGAAGATGGGATGCATATAACTGAACAGGTCCAAGGAAAAAATATAACGCTGAATAAGAAAACACTATAAAGGATTTTTAAGTTCCCATATATGGGGTGAGAACTATCTCCAAGCAACTTCCCTTATTACAGTTCTTAGCAAATGCACCCAAAGTCAATGGGAAATCATTGGTTGTAGTGAATAGGAAATATCTCAAGAGTGAGTTTCAATTAGTCTTTGACTTTATGAACAAAGTAATTTTGCCTAGGTCATAAAACAAAAGAATTGCCTCATCCACAAATTTGTATATAATGGAATGCCTCAGTAGCTCCAAATTCATTAATCTACCTACATTGATGATGGGACATATTCATAAAGTGGTTCTTAGAAAGAATGGAAAGCTTGGCATGACTTATGGAATTTGGTTGAACAAGGTATTTGACAAGTTTTGTATTATCTGTGAGAATGGAACCAAATGGACTGTGCTTCAAATGCTTGGCATAAAGACATTAGTCAAGACTGAACATGTCAAGTTAGGTAGCATTTATTAAAGGGATCTCAATAGGGAAATAGAGGAACTAAAGGGCAATTTACCTTCCAAGGATGAAGAAATTAGCAAGCTTCAGGAGACAATTCAACATCTCTCCAAAGAAAGTCTATGTGACAATGAAATGCTTAATTTTGAGAATGTTGAACTAAAGAAAAAGGTGTCAATCTTTATTAATGAGGTCCTTAGGTCAAATATAGAGATAAGGCATCTCAACAACAACCTGACCCTACTCCTTTAAACTTTTCCAAGTCTTTCACTTGTTAATCCATTCTAATTCCTATGGCTTTTTCTAAAGAATATTTAATTTATACGCTATAATGAAACTTATCCTACTTATGAATGAATCTTTGTTTTGTGTGTTACATTTTCTCTCCTTAAATTGCAAAGTTATTCTTCATGTTAGTGTTGCCCCAATGGCCATAATTTAACTAATTTGTGCTAAATTTACTCTTGATTTACTGTTAATAGTTTTTAATGATGCCAAAAGGGGGGATACTGAGTAGGTACCAAGTATTAAGTGTTATGTGAAGGTGTTCAGGTGTTCTAGGTGAATGTTAATATCATGTTAATAGGGGGAAGTATATGAGGTGTTGAACATATGAATAAAGAGAGTCATGTTAACTAGGGGAAGAAATAAGGTTTTTGCTACAAATGACAGCAAGGGACCAGGTCCTTGTGTTACATGATGGAGGAAAAGTGATGATCAGGGGAACATTCATCTTCAGATAGTAATCACTCTAATTAAATAAAATGAATATGCACTGATGCTTAAAGATGGATGGTTAGTTTTTCATCATCAAAATGGGGGAAAATTGCTATATGAATTTTTGATTATGAGCAGCCAACTACAAGGGACCAGGTCCTTAGATGTGTAGGGAATAGTACAGTTGGTATGCGTCATCTGCATAGTTTTTCTGCTTGTGTAACAAACTTTCTGGCGCTTTTTGTACTAATTTGGATAGTTGGTCCAATGATCTTTCAAGTGCTAATCATTATTCAACTATAAAAAAGGAAGAGACGACTCTTCATCAAATGAGGTTTTTGGAAATTCTAAAGAGTAAATAGAGGTAGAAAAAACTCCATTTCAGGATTGCTCAAGCATTGATCATGTTCTTATCTTTGTAATATGCTAAAAGAGTGAGTGTTCTTGAGTGTTGATTTGTAACTAAACTACTCATGCATTAAAAGTTGTGTTTTCTTATTAAGATAATGCTTCGGAAGAGTTGCCTATGTGTTAGACTGATTCGAGTTAATTAGTCCAGAGAAGGTCCTTGGTAGAGTTACATAGATAAGCTTGTAGTAGAGTGTCTATAAGCAAAAGGAGCCTTGGGTCAAGCTAAAATCTAGACTATAATCAAGAGTTTGATTATAGTGGATTTATAGGTGCTTGTGAGGAAAATCCATGTGTTTTCCCTTCCTGGATTTCCACGTAAAAAATCGTATGTTTTTACTTTTTTAACACTGTCTTTAGTTTTCCCGCTTTATATTGGTTTTATTCTTTTTATAATATCTTGTAAATTGATTTAAGAATCAAGGTACCCAAGTCAAAAGCTTCAAGAACCCTCACTTAAGTACGAAATAGAGTTTCAAGGAAGCTTGTTCATCTATAAATCATAATCCAAGGTATGCGGGCTTTGAACAAGGGTAAGTCTTTCACCCTTGTGCCCAGTGGCTTGTTTTAAATAAAAAATTTCTGCAATTTATGATATTGCCCATGTAATTGAAGTTAGGGTTTATACCCCTTTACTATTATTTGCAAGATTTTGAGAGTTCTCATGGATTAAGAGCTGAATTTCATAATTTTGTTTATATTTCTATGTCTATTGATGAAATTTATAGATTGTAAGATGATTTATGAGTATATGCATTACCAAGTATGAATTTTAAGATGCTTTGATATGAGACTGATGACTGGGTCAATAGACCCCATTTAAAGATTGTTATTCAAGATTGTTTGTGCTATAAACACCCCTTGGTTAGGTTATTTTCAGATTTTAAATAAAGATTTTCCCCTTTTTGGTCTAAGCTAAGATAGAAGTCCACATTACTTATGAATTAAAGTCAAAAGAAGTATATTTGATCTTTATTGTAGGCCCTTGAATTATTTTAAGGTGGATTTCCTAAAAATTCTGAGCTTAAGTATAGAAGTAGTATTTAGCACTGAGTTGGGTATGATTCTAAGGTCTCATATCCCAGAACTACGTGTCCCATAGGTTTCTAATTTACCCCAAGTGGGTTAAGATAGTGATCACTAAAGTTAAGGTTCTATTCCGATAGCAAGGGTAGAGCAGCTCTCCCCAACGTGGGCAAGACACTGGACTTCATGTGGTTCACATGGTTTATGTCGGTTAGAAGAAACTCCCAAGTGTCCCAAAGTCCTATAATCTCTAAATTTTTAAAGAAAACCCTTATTATCCATTAGATAACAAGTTTTGAAAGCTATTGTTTTAAGATTCATCTTGCTTACAAGGTTTGAGAATAAGATGGAGAACACAAATTTTAGAACTAAGTGTGATGACTCACTGATTTGTACTATATGCTTCAATATACATGATTTATGAGATTCAAATTTCAATTTAACTCAAGCTATGTGAGTCATTCATATCAGCATACATATTTTATAAGGAATGATAAGATTGTTTACTTAAATGCATACACCACCATATACTCAGTACATCCTCAAAGTACTGATCCACATATATGTCTGTGTGCTACATTATCTCATAATGTAGGTTCAGGTGCTCAGTCTTAGTAGTGACAGTGATTATCGATTACCTTTGTCTACACTCCGCAGTTGTTGAGTCCTCATGGTTCAAGGACCTATTGCTCAGATTTTCAATTTTTATTGCTTTCAGTTTAGTCGATTCAGTTGGGGGGTCTGTCCTAATGACTCTCTAGTTCTTGATTAGTAGAGACTTTGTCAGACTAGATTACCAATGTGTTTAGACTTTCAGTATTTTGACTATTTAGAAAAGTATTTCTTTATATTCCATTATGATTTTGATATGACAGTACCACCGTTTTGCTTTATTCATCTCAAAGTAAGTTTTATATGTAGTAGCAGGCTCAAAAGGGTTAGCTTGGGCTACTTTTTACCTTAAGCACCGTGTGACGTTCTAGAATGAGATTTCGGGGCATTACAAGGGCAAAATAAAGATGACACTAATGTTGGCTACTTGTCAAAAAGAATTGTCAAAGTTATGAAGAAAAGTGGTCAATTACAGAGAAGTGGAAGCAGCAGGAGAATAGGAGCCACTATTGAAGTTTGTCACAGATATTGAAGTCTTGAACACTTGATTAAGGATTTTCCAATGCACAAAATAGAATACAAGGATTATCAAAATACTGGAGGTTGCAAAATAAGAGACTAGGACTAGGTCCTTGTGAAATCAAGAAGAAAGGTTGTAGTTGATCTTGCAGTTAAACAAGTCTTAGTTGGTTAGTGTAACTCCTCCACTGAATCTGATGAAGGTGATAAAACCGCAGATATTTCTATGCTTGCCGTAGAAGATGAGAAAATGACCTTTGATTCCTTGTGAGCCTTCATTGAATACATTGAAAATAAACTAAAAAATGAGGAAGGAACCCAAGTTTGTAGGTCTTAAGGGAAGATTTCTCATTATGCTGATAAATAGGTCTACAAGACTTTATGTACTCATTGTGAAAGAGATGGATACATAGAGAAAAATTGTTGAAGCTGGATAAGAGTTAAAATGAATGGGTCAAGGTATATTCAGCAAGGGAATGCACACTCTATGGGTTTCAAGCCGTAGAAAATTATGAAAACAAACTCTCTACCTAAATGGTCCAAAAGGAATTTGATCACACAATTGTCCTCCTAATGGTAACACAAACTTAAGTGGGTTTCTAAATTCAAGTTGTAATAATAGTTTTATGAATAAGAAGGGGATTGTATTCAGAAATGGTTTATTGATAAGTGCTCAACATTTAACTCTGGAAGATATGACTAACCTTTGTCTTAGGACACTTTATGTGGAAGTGTCATATGTTTAACTAGTTGATTTCAAAGAACCTGGTTCCTGGAAAAACAAAGATGAAATTTTCAAAGTAAGAAGTGCGTGGAGCTCTTGATTAGTCAGGAAAGCTACTGATACCTAGTGGCAGTAGAATTTCAAAAATTGAAGAATTCATTCATGATGATAGTGAAAGATTAAAAAGTATAGATGAGGGTGATGTTAATTTAGAATGCCAAGTTTAGGATTTGCTTCTCAGACCCTTTTTCGGATCAAGTCGCAGTATCATGGTGTAATGAATCTAAAAAGATAATGCTGGGATTGATCAAATCAGCTGACCTACTATCAAGTGAATCAGTGTCTCTTCACAAAATTGGTTATGCTTAGGGGACAGGTATCCTTGGTAAACTAGGTACTTGTTGGTCTAACCTAGTATCATACCCTTGCAGGTATACACCTATGAGAATAAATATCACGACCCGAGGATACCCACTAGTCGCGACAATGGTGTTTATGATCACGAGTGACCACAAGCTAGCCTATGAGCTGGTACCTGCTAAGAGCACTGAATAAATATGAACATAACACATGTGCAGAAGATAAACTGGGAAGGTAATGTATATCTGAATACTAAAATACGAAATACTAAATGTCTAAAACAAATGATAAGAACTGATAGTAACTAGCTGACTTTCTAACTGTTTTGTATGAATCTCTGAAATCCTCTAAATTGACTGAGGAGTTAATCGGACAGACCCCCAACTACCACCTACTGACTGAATAAAAATAAAATACTGAAATAACTAAATAAATATAAAATGTCCTGATGGATGAGGACTAACTACTATAGCTACTGGATTACGCTGGGTTGTCTAACTATGGTCAGGAAACTGTGCATCTGAACCTATGGTATAAGAAATCATAGCACAAAGAAGAGTATGTGGTTAGTACTTTAAATGTATTTGTATATGAAATAAGGTCAGGTTGATATACATGGGGTATCTTACATAAAAAATAAGGACTAACTAGATAGCATGAGATATCTGAACATGAATCCATGAAAAGTGTAATATCAGAGAATGCGAGACTAAGAATAAACATATATCTGGAATAGTCTATAAACTGAAATAAAAAAAATCTAATAACTAAATTACTGAAAATCTATATGATTTGGTCAAGCAAACCTGGACTAAAACTATACTGAATACTATATTGAGACTGTAGGAGGTATCATCTAATTGACATGCCCCATTCTGAGCTATTTGAGGTCCAACCTATAACCCCAGTTGGAAGGGTGTCAGTACTGTGCCACGGGTACTAACACTGGTTGTATGGATTCACTAATCTGGTGTCCCGAAGGACCAAGATATCAAGCCTAAACTGACGAGTGACCCCTGAGAGAAAGTCAAGTCTAAACTGGCAGGTGACTCCTCATATCCTATGTTAGCTACGTAGTTTTGGAATGCAGAGACTGCTATTAACGACTCTACCTAACTAACGGGGAAGTCGCCACCCCTACATTCGCTTGGTGCTAAATCCTACTCCCAACTGAACTGACACCGGTACTGAACTGAACTGAACTAAATTCTACTAAATTCTATAAAGTAAATGATAGTGCTCATCATAAATATGAATATATGTGTATACTTATAAGAGTCATGGATTAACTGTTTGAGTACTTGAAAAGCTAAATTTATGTAAATCGCATAGGTATCGTGTGTATATAACCCACCAACACTGAATGGAATCAATAGTAATGCCATATAAAGCCTAAAACCATAGTAGGGGATCATTGTTAAAAAACTAATACTTAGGCATTTCTTCAAGCACATAAGAGTCATGAACTTAGGCTTGGGAATGGGTAAAGCATACGAGAATAACATGATTACAAGACTAAAATCATAACTTAGGAATTCAACGTGAAGATTAGAACATTTAAAACATGTAATGGCTCATCCCACTTGAAAAACACTTATAAACATAACTTGTAATTGTTTCACAAGAGATTCATGGAGATATCTTAATTTAAACATGAAAACTCATAAGTTAAAACCAAAAAGGATTTCTTGAACTCCATGGGTGAAAGGAACCCATGGATGAACATCACACATACCTCACTAGATGATTTTGTGAAGATTATTGGGGATTTCTTGAGGTTTGAATCTTGAATTCCTTGATTCCTAGAGAATGGGTTAGAGTTTGTTCTTGAGGTAGAAGGTGGTTTTCTTGAGATCATTTATGAATAAAGGGGGAAATAATGATCATTGGAGACCTAAATTTCGTATTATGGATGAGTTAGGGTGAGGAAAATTGACCTAAATACCCTTAATAATGAGGAATAAAAGATGGAAAAAGGGGGAAGGGGCACCATGGGCTCCATAGCGGCGGGCTAAGCCTCGCACCGTGGGCTTATCCCAGTGACCTCACTATTTTGCTTCTCAAAATATGCCCCTACGCTCGTATGAAAATTTTGAAACTCACCCAAGACACACCTTGGACAACCCCGATCATGAATCAACTTAAAAATTGACATTCTGAGGTCGGAATAGTCGAAATAAAATCATCAATGTTTAGGAGCCTTAGAAATGACTAAGTCCAACACTTGGTGAAATTATTAAGTCTTGGATCCCTATAACATGCAATCGTAAGTTGAATTGAGCTAGGATCTTACAGGGTATTACAATATCTCCCACTTGGGAAATATTTGTCCTCGAATGAGGCTGGTTAGCTGAGAACACTGGGGAAACTGAGATCATAAATGAATATGTATGACTGGAAACATGATCACATAACTGAGTCTGAAACAAGATACATGAACTAAGTTGAATGTATGCAATGACATGAAATGGATTACATAGCTGAAACTGAGAATGGAAGAGAGTTAATATGAGGAAAATTGTTACCTTAAGCTGAATCTGAGTTCGTAGAGAAAAGATGAAGGTACTTGGTTCTCATATCTACTTTTGCTTTCCAAGTGGCTCCTTAACGGACTGATTTCATCAAAGAACTTTGACCAAGGGAACTTCTTTGTTCCTTAGTCTACGAATCTAACAATCAAGGATCTCAACTGGGATTTCTTCGTAGGAAAGGCTATCCTGAACATCCATAATTTCTAATGGGACAACAACAGCTGAATCACTAATACATTTCTTCAATAGGGAAACATGGAATACTGGATGCACTGATGCTAAATCTGCAAGCAACTTTAGCTCATAAGCTACCTTCCCAAAATGACTTAAGATCTTATATGGGCCAACATAAAGAGGACTGAGTTTCCCTTTCTTGCCAAATCTCTTCACTCCCTTCATGGATGAGATTATCAGATAAACCAAATCACTAACTTCAAAAACAAGATCTCTTCTCCTCACATCTGCATAGATTTTTGGCAGTTTTAGGTTGTTTTTAGCCTCTCCTGAATCAACTGAACTATCTCAATCATATCAGTCACTGCATCTAGCCCTATCAAAGTAGATTTACCTTCCTCAAACCAATCAATAGGAGATCTACATCACCTTTTATAAAGATCCTCAAATAGAGCCATCTGAATACTACAGCAATAACTATTGTTATAGGCAAACTCAATCAAAAGTTAGTGATCATCCTAACTACCTCTAATGTAAATAACATATGCTCTCAACATGTCCTCTAAGATCTGAATAGTCCCCTCTACCTGACCATCTATCTGAGGATGAAAAGTTGTACTAAGATGAACTTAGGTACCAAAACCCTTATAAAAAGCCTTCCAAAAGTGAGAGGTAAACTGAGTACCTCCATCTGATATGTTAAACAATGGAATCCCATACAACCTAACCAACTCTCTATGATAGAGTCTGGCATAATCCTCTGCTGAGTAAGAAGTATGAACTAGGAAGAAATGAGATGACTTGGTTATTCTATATATAATGACCCAGATTAAATCATGTTGGTGACGCATACGAGGCAAACCCATCACGAAATCCATGCTCACCACTTCCCACTTCTAAGTGAGGATATCAAACTCCTATATTATGCCACTAGGCCTTTGGTGTTCAATCTTAACCTACTGATAATTATAATACTTAGTTACAAACTTTGCAATATCTCTCTTCATACCACTCCACCAATAGATTTCCCGCAAGTCATGAAACATCTTAGTGGATCCTAGGTTTATAAAGTATCGTGCACCATGTACTTTTGCAAGTATTCATTGTCTTAAGTCAACAATACTCAGAACAAATAACCTGCCTAGGAAATGCAAGAATCTAACCACTAAAACTTAACTTTCTTTTGAGGAAATCAAGACATAGGGGATGAAATAGAAGAAAACCCCTTAACAAATCGTCTGTAATAGCCAGCCACACCCAAGAAACTCTAGATATCTGATAGAGAGATGGGTCTAGGCCAGTTTCTCATTGCTTTGATCTTCTGAGGATCGACTCTAATGCCATCACCAAAAATAATATGACCAAGGAAAGATACTAATCTTAGCTAAAATTTTCACTTAATGGATTTGGCGAACAACTTATGAGCTCTAAGAGTCTGTAATACAATTTTGAGATGGTCTGGATGATCATTCTCACTATGGTTATAGAAAAGAGAATCATCAATGAAGACTATGATGAACATGTCTAAGTACTGCTTGAACTCTCTGTTCATCAAGTCCAGGAAAACTGTAGGGGTATTCATTAGTCCAAAGGATATAACTAAGAATTTGGAGTGACCATAATGGGTTTTGAAGGTTTTCTTTAGAATGTCACATTCTCTGACTCTAAGCTGATGATAGCTGGATCTGAGGTCTACCATAGAGAAGTAATTGGCACTCTAAAGTTGGTTAACTAAGTCATCAATCCTAAAAAGTGTATGCTTATTTTTTATTGTAACTTTGTTCAACTAATGGTAATTGATGCATATTCTGAGAGAACTATCTTTCTTATGCATGAACGAGACTGGAGTGCCCTATGGGGAAACACTAGGACTGATGAATCCCTCATCTAAGAGATGTTTCAACTGCTCTTCTAACTCCTTAAGCTCAGTTGTAGCCATTCAATAGGGTGGAATAGAGATAGGCTGGGTATCTAGAAGGAGATCTATTCCAAAGTCAATTTCTCTTTTAGGAAGAACTCCGGAAAGATCTTCAGGGAACACTTTTGGAAAAACCTTACTACTGAAACTAACTCGAGATTAGGAGTCTCAAAACTAGAGTCCTTGACTCGAACAAGATGATAAACAAACCCCTTAGAAATAATTTTTCTTGCTTTAAGATAGGAAGCGATCTGATCCCTAAACACAGAGGTGCTACCCCTTATTCAATCACTGATCTGTTAGGAAACTAAAATTAAATGACACTGTTTCTATAGTTAATTGAGGCATAACATGACTGGATACAATCCATGCTAAGAATGATGTCAAAATCAGTCATCTCTAACTCCACGAGGTTAATTGAGGTGACTTTCTAAGATACTATAATCGGGCATTTCCTATATACCCGCCTGGCTATAATAGAGCTACCTACTAGAGTATACACCGAGAAGGGTCCTACTAAAGATTCAGGACTGACACTAAAATTGACTGCTATATAATAAGTCACAAAAGAAAGTGAAGCTACAGGGTCTAATAAAGCATAAACATGAATATAAAACACTTGCAACGTACCCGTAACCACATAAGGAGAACTTTTCTAATCCTACCAAGATTGCATACAATCTGTTCTAGTGCTGACCACTGGTGGCACTAAAAGTATCACCCTGTTGGATCAGACGATCGGCTGGTGATACTGAAGAATTATTTTGGCCCTGTTGCCAATTATTTCTGCCCCTCTGCGCCACCACCATACACTCTCAAATCCTATAGTCTGGATTGCCACATCCAAAACACACATCACTACCAACGTTACACACACCCTGATGATTCCTACCATACTTCTCGCAAAGCAGATTATTATGACTACTATTCCACTACCCTAGGACTTAGAGCTTTGCGCTCTATCCCAACTGTCATTCCTGAACTTTGGCACTAGCTGAAGATGGAAGTAGGGCTAAAATCTTCTGATGGAACTAAGAACAGTTTCCACCCTCTGACCTTTGCTGATAAAATTTAAAACTACCTATTATAGCCTTCTTATTCTATCTTTCTTTCTCTTTAAGCTTCTCTTCCTCAATCTGCTGAGCATAAACCATAAGTCTAGATAAGTCCATATCCTTTATAAACATTGTGGTCCTATACCCCTTGACCACATCATTAGATACACCTGACATAAACTTACTCATTCTATACCTATTATCAGCCACCATCAAAGGAGCATCCCTCACCAACTTAGTGAACTTAAACAGTATTCCTACACACTCATACTACCCTGCTTCAAGTTAATGAACTCTAATATTTTAGCATCCCTTAATTCTAATGAGAAAAACCTATTTAAAAAAGTCATGGTATACTTCTCCTACTCTACAAGCCCTACCTCAGTACCTATATCCTTATTTCACTGCTTATACTAAGTGTGAGCTACATCCAACAATAGATATGTAGACAACTCTGCACTTTCACTCTACGTGAACCCCATAACATCAGTTACTTTCTTGACCATATCAAGAAACTCATATGGATCCTCCTCGGACTTAGATCTTGAAAATAAAGGGGGATTCATCCATATTAAATCCCAAATCCTAACCGCAGCTATATTTGCTACTGGATTAGTTATGGCAGCAGCTCGCTGATTATTTTGAGTAGCTACCCAATGAGCTAAGATAGTGAAAGCAGATCTGAACTCGGTGTGAGAGACATTTTTATTCAAGGGATCTTTCTGAATAGGTGGTGGTGCGGGATGATTCCTGTTCCTCCTTCCTTTGTTTCTTTTAGGAGGCATTGTCTGAAAATGAAATAAAGGATGAGTTAGAAAGTGATTTTTAAATAGATCCTATGCTCATTCGTACGATATGAATACTGAAAGAAGGGAAACTTTTCCTAAACATTATGTTGCCTCATGTCCATAAGTGTGGTGTGATTCACACCCATGTGCATGACTCTACTTAACATGTATTTCAAACTCCCTAGGACACTTTAAAACTTTAGTCTCTGATACCAAGTTTTGTCATGAGTCGAGGCTACCCCCTAGTTGTGATAATGGTGCTTACGGTTATGAGTGACTACAAGCTAACCCATGAGCTGGTACCTACTGTGAGCACTGAATAAATATGAATGTAACACATATGTGAAAGATAAGCTAAGAAGGTAATGTATATCCAAATACTAAAATACAAATTACTAAATATCTAAAACAAATGATAAGAACTGAAAGTAACTAGTTCTCTGACTAACTATTTTGTCTAAATGTCTAAAAGCCTTTAAACTAACTAAAGAGTTGATAGGACAGACCCCCAACTAACTCTGACTAATTGAATAAAAATGAAATACTAAAATAACTGAATAAATATAACATGTCCTCGATGGATGAGGACTTACCACTAAGGCTGCTAGGTTACATTGGGTTGTCTAACTACAGTCTAAAACCTATGCATCCGAACCTATGATATAAGAGATCATTGTGTAAAGAAGAGTATGCAGTCAATACTTTGAATATACTGGTACATGAGATAAGGTTAGGTTGATATACATGGGGTACTGTGCATATAAAATAAGGACTAATTGAATAACATGAGGTAACTGAACATGAATGAATGAAAAGTGTAACATCTGAGAATGCAAGATCATGCATAAACATATATCTGGAATAGTCTATAAACTAAAAAACTACAGTCTAAAAATCTGTATGCTTTGGTTAGGCAAACCTGAACTGAAACTATACTAAATACTATATTGAGACTGTGGGAGGTATCATCGAACCTGCATGTTCAAATGTAAGATAATTGGGGTCTAACCTATAGCCCTAGTTGGAAGGGTGTCAGTACTATGCCATAAGTACTAATACTGGTTGTGTGGATCCGCTAATCTGGTGTTCCGAAGGACAAAGGTGTCAAGACTAAATTGATGGGTGACCCTTGAGAGAAAGTCAAGCCTAAACTGATAGGTGACTCCTCATATCCTAGCTGGCTACATAGTTCTGGAATGCAGGGAATGTTACTAATAACTCTTCCTAACTGATGGGGAAGTCACCACTGCTTCATTCACTCGATGTTGAATCCTACTCCCAACTAGACTAACAGGGGTATTGAACTAAATTAAACTATTCTGAATACTATTATGTAACTGATAGTACTCATCCAGAATATGAATATCTGAGTATACTGATTAGAGTCATGGATTAACTGTTTGAGTATTTGAAAAACTAAATTCATGTAAATCACATAGGTATCGGGTGTCCGTAACCTACTAGCACTAAATGGAATCAACAGTAATGCCATATAAAAGCTTTAGAACCATATTAGGGGATCATTGTTCAAAATCCAACACTTAGACATTTTATCAAACACATGAGAGTCATGAACTTAAGCATGAGAATGGGTAAAGCATGCAAGAACAACATTATTACAAGACTAAAATCATAACTTAGGAATTTAACGTAAATATTACAGCATTTAAAATATGTAATCACTCATCCCACTTGAACAACACTTATAAACATAACTTGTAATTGAATTCACAAGAGATTCATGGAGATACTTTAATTTAAATATGAAAACTCATAATTTAAAACCAAAAGGGGTTTCTTGGACTCCATGGGTGAAAGAAACCCCTAGATGAACATCACACATACCTTACTAGATGATTTATTTAAGATTCTTAGGAATTTCTTGAGGTTTCAAGCTTGAATTCCACGATTCCTTGTGAATGGGTTAGGGTTTGTTCTTAAGGTGGAAGATGGTTTTCTTGAGAGGTTTTATGAATAAAGGGGAAAATAATGCTCCTTGGAGACCTATATTTTGTGTTATGGGCGGGTTTAGGTGAGGCATATTAACCCAAATGCTCTTACTGATGGAAAACAAAAGTTGGATAAAAAGGGGAGGGGACGCCATGGGCTCTATATCAACAGGCTAATCCCCACGCCGCGGGCTCCAGAGTGGCTGGCTAAGCCCCACATGGCAGGCTCCATAGCGGCAGGGTAAACTATGTGCCATGGGTTTATCCTAGTTCCATCACTATTTTACTTCTCCTAACATGCCCATAACCTCGTCTGAAAATTTTGAAACTCACCCGAGATATACCTTGAATAACCCCAATCATGATCAACTTAAAAATTGGCGTTAAGAGGTCGGGAAGGTCTATAATATAATCATCAAAGTTTAGGATCCTTGGAAATGACTAATTTCCAACACTTAGTGAAATTTCTAAGTCTTGGATCCCTTTAACATACATCATGAGCTGAATTGACTTATGATCTTATGGGGTATTACAACAACTTTGAAGGTGGATAGATGTGATAAGCACAAAACTAGAGATTCATTAAAACTAAAGAAGGATCTAGTCCTAACTCTCAGTTTAGTATCTTATATGTGCAAATTTTGATTGTTCTGTTAAGAAAAAGCCACATCCCTCTTGTCCTTGTGTTAGAACAAAATTGTCCTTTATAAAAAGAAAAGGTGAGTCACCTAAAAATCTGACGTTGATCATATCCTATTCCCATATAAAACCCTTCGTTGTGTCTATTTTTCCCTTAAATATAGTTGAGACCACTCGTTCTTCTGTCAAAAAGAAAAATCCAAATCCTAAATATCCCTACTAAGAATATGACCTTTGTGATCGCTGAAGCTCTCACATTCTCTTTACATTCAAAGGATACTAAGCTTAGTATTGTGAAAAATTTCTTCCTAAACCTTCCTAAAGAACATCCATCTTCTCTCTAAAGGAATCCCATATGATAATGAAATGCTTAAAACTGAGAATGTTGAACTGAAGAAGAAGGTGTCAATCTTAACTAACGATGTCCTTAGGTCAAATGCAGAGATAAAACATCTCAATAACCTAAACCTACTCCTTCAAACTCTTCCCATTCCTTCACTTGATAATCCTTTCTAATTCCTGTGGCTTTTTTAAAAGAACATCTAATTTATTCACTATAACGATACATATCCTACTTATGAATAAATCTTTATTGTATGTGTTACATTTATTCTCTTTAAATTGCAAACTTATTCTTAATTTTAGTGTTTCCCTAGTGGCCATGATTTAACTAATTTGTGCTAAATTTACTCTTTTTATACTATTAATCCTTTTTAGTGATACCAAAAGGGGGAATACTGAGTAAGGGCAAGGATCAAGTGTTATGTAAAGGTGTTCTAGGTGAATGTGAATACTAATAGGGGAAATATATGAGCTGTTAAATAGATGAATAAAGGTAGTTATATTGACAGGGGGAAGAAATAAGGTTTTTATGTAAATGACAACAAGGGACTTAATCCCTGTATTGCAAGATAGAGGAAGCATGATGATATGGGGAACATTCATCTTCAGATGGTAATTACTCTGATTAAATGTGATGAATCTTCACTAATGCTCAAACCTGAATGGTTGGTTTGTCATCATAAAAAGGGGGGAAATTGCTATATGTAGTTTTTATGATGAGCAACTAACTGTAAGGGACCAGGTCCCTGGATGTGGAAGTCACAGTACTGCTGGCACGCGTCAACTGTACAATTTTTTTTGCTTACATGACAAACTAGCAGATGCTATTTTGTACTGATTAGAACAACTGATCCAATGATCTTTCAATCCCTGTTCATCACTCAGCTATAAAAAAATGCCTCTTTATTAAATAAGGTATTCAAAAATTCTAAAGAGTGAATAGAGGCAGCAAACTCCATTTTAAGATTTCTCAAGCATTGCTCATATTCTTATCTTAGCAATATGCTAAAAAAGTGTGTGAGTTTTCTTAAGTGTTGATTTGTAACTAAACTACTCATGCTATAAGAGTAGTGTTTCTTGTTAAGAGAATGCTTAGGTAGAGTGTAGCGCCCCGAAAATGGGTCCCGGAGCATCAATGGTTCTTGAGGCTATGAGTAGCCCCAAGCTAACCCTTTGAGCCATTTTCATCCAGTTCAACACGAATCAATGGGGTTTCCATAAATAACCCTCAAATATCAATAGAGTAATCATCATCAAAGAATAAAAGAATTTCAGAAAGATAACAAAATATGACTTATTAGTCAACTCCCAACATCTATAGTAGTCTGACAAACCTCTACGAAAATCAATAAAACCAGCGAGCCATTGAGATATGCCCCAAATGACTCATACTCAGTTATCAAATATAAATAATTCTGTGAAACCAACATCAGACATCACGTCCTCGGAGCATGAGGACTCACCACAACAGAGGATGTAGAACAGTGTGCCCAAAGAATCACTGTCAAACATGGAACTGAGCACTTGAACCTACATTCCGAGAAAATACAACCTACATCCGAAGATATGGGTCAGTACCATGGAAAGAAACCGAGTATATGGGGGTGTATGCAGTTTTATAAACATCATCATCATAAATATTTATAAGAAATATGCAGGATGTATGAAAAACTCACATAGCCCAAAGAAAATCATCATAATCATGAGAGGATGAAATAAGTACAATAACACATGTGAGTCATCATATAATTTGTCAATCACTTTCAGTTCATCAAGAATATCAATTCTCATAATGTAAATATCATTTAAATCTTTTGAAAGAATAACTTTCACAATTCCACTTTCAAATAACTTCACCATTCACCATAGACACAAGGAAACACACACACTAGGAGATCCTATAACCGACATAAACCATGTGAGCTACATTGAGTCCAACGTACAACCCACATTGGGGAGAGCCATCCTATCCTTGCTATCGAAGTAGGACTATCGATATCAAATCCACACAAACTAGTGATCACTATATAAATTAGCCTCAGGCTTACTCCTATGGAGGCACATAGTTCTAGGGAAGTAAGGTCTCTTTATACCTCCCACTCGGTGCTAAAGATTTCTCCCAGACTTATTGCAAATCATTTCAAAGACAATCCACAACAAACAAATTTCAGTAATATATAAATATACATCGAGAGCCATCATGCTTTCCATCTATCAAAATCAACCACGTTCTGGATTTCTTTCATACTCGAGTTCAAAATAACTCTATTAAGATCAAAAGGTCAAGTCATTCAAAGTATCTCAAATATTCAACATCAACATGCTTATAACACACACTTTCTCAAAAAAACACAATTTCCAATGGGGATTCACGACCCAAATATCAAAATCATGATAAATATTGTTCAAGATTCATGCTTTATATCTCCACACATGTAAATTCATCTTTCAAAATCATAAACATCAAGATTTCATAATAATCATCATAAGATATGGGTTCATGCTTCAAATTTGTAAAAATCAAATAAAAATCATGCCTTTGTAAAGAAAATTACTTTTGGGCACAAGAACGAAAGAGAGTTCTTGTTGAAAAACTCAACATACCTTGAATGATGAACTTTAGATCGATACTCATTTTTGAGATGTTAATCGTGCCTTTGAATGATGGTTCTTGGATTTCTTGAACTAGGAACTTGGAATCTTGAATAAATTTGTAGAATTAATGGTGAACTTTGGAGGTTCTCGAAGTTGGATATAGGAGCTTAGGGTTTTCTTTTTGAGGGAATTTGATGAAATATAACATATAATACTTCTAATAGGCTTTAATATAGAGTTTGGACAGATTTTGGGTAAGGGGGAATGACCAAAACACCCCTAAAAATCCAATAATTCTCGAATCTGTCCTTTGGTGGACTGTTTTAATAGTTTGAAGTATCAACCATAACGTTTTACTTTGATATCCAAATTAGATAAAATCAATTTCATTAGAAAGAGGACTCTCATATCTTTCCATTGATATATAGTATCTCACCCAGATCATTGTGTACGAGGAGTTATGATCTTTTGAAGTTGACCCAAAAATTCATTTTTGATAGGCTGAAGTAGATCGACCATAACTTTTTGCTCCAGTAGTCAAATTGGATGAAACCAATTTCATTAGAAAGAGGACTCGCAGAGCTTTTCATTGATATATAGTAGATTACCCTGATCATTATGTACAAGGAGTTATGATCATTTAAAATTGGAGAAAAAATACGTCAAGCCTCAGTACTTTTTCCTACACGTTTTACTGTTCACTACTATTAACGGTTCGATCGGAATGTTCATAACTCGTCGCTCGGGTGTCCGTTTTGGATGATCCACATATCATTGGAAATATTATTCGATACTCTACGTAATGGTGGGTAATAATCTAAGACATTCCGCATAAAAAATTTGTAATTCATTCTAAAAGATAGAACCCAACACGTTTACGCACAAAATTTCAACGAAAAATTTCCTGGGGTATTACATAGAGTTACCTAAGTGTTAGACTGATTCAAGTTAATCAGTCAGAGAGGGTCCTTGGTAGTGAAAGAAACCTAGAGGTAAGCTGAAATTAAAACTGTAATCAAGAGTTTGATTATAGTGGATTTGGAGGTGCTTTTGAGGGCAAGTCGTGGTTTTCCCCTTCCTGTGTTTCCACGTAAAAATTCTTGTGATTATACTCTTTCTGCACTGTCTTTAGTTTTTTAGCTTTATATTGTTTGACTGCCTATGATTGACACTGAGGGACCTGGTCCTTCACCGTGTTGTGCAACCCCCAAGGGTTATATCGTAAGTGTTACTCCCAACTGAATGGCACTCCCAACTGAATGACACTAGTATTATTATTTGTTTAACATGATATGGTACTATACTAATAGCTGCTCAACATGAACATGATGATCTAAATATGATAATAAAACCATGGTCTGACTGACTTATTACTTGATAATAGAATCATGTAAAACCACATAGGTATCGGGTGTTCATAACCCTCCAGCATTGAGTGATATTTAAATACAATAATATCATTGAAAACACTATAAGGAAATTCATGAGTCAAATACCCAAAACATAATAAAATTCACTAAACTGATGAAATCTATGCATTTGTGTATGGAAATATGTTAAATGCATAAGGACAATATGCTCACATGATTAAGTTCATAAATTGATAAATAAAACTTGGTGTTAACTGGACTTACTATGGGTGATTGAAGTTCAAAGCATTTAATAACATAATTCACATGGGGAAACATATTGGCATGGCTTGAATTCAAAACTATTAAAAAATCATGGATTAAATTTATAATTTACATTAATATTTTCATAAAATAGGATAAAGTTCATATTTGAACAAAAAGGGATTTTTGGGACTCAATGGTTTGAAGGGACCTATTGATGAATACCCCACATACTACCTTAACGGCTTGAATCCTTGAAGAAGAAACTTGGAATTAGGACCTTGAATTCTTGAGTCCTTAAGGAGAAACTTGAATTTTTTTTGTTCTTGGGAAAGGAAATGGGTTTTAGGTATGATAACTTATGGAGAATGGGGCAATTGATGCCCTTTTTGAGCTTTAAGTCATCAATTTGGGTGTTTGGTAAGAGGGGAAAGAACAAAATGCCCTTCTTTAAGTTAATAAAAATACTGCAGAAAACATAACCTCCATGTCACGGAGTTTATTACAGAGGCTAACCTCTGTGACACGCTGCTTATCACCATGCTGCACTGCATATCGCAGAGGTCCAGCCTTCATGACAAGACAATATCGTGGAGGCTTACTGCCTCTGAGGTCAAAAATCACCCCGAACCTCTTCTAAAAATTCTAAAATTCTTTTGGATGACACTTTTAACATCCCTAAACATATTTCAACTCAAAAATAAATGTTTCAGACTTGAGAGGGACAAAATAAAATAAGTGGATTCTTGGGGAATTAAAAATGGCTAAGTTCTTAGTACTTAGTGTAAAATTAATGACATAACCCCTTAAACATACGACTAGAAGCTGGAAACGTGTCTCAAATTTTGTGGTAAAATCACCCTCCTGGGATCATTCGTCCCTAAATGAAACTGTTTAAGTTGGGATACTAAGAAATCTAAGATCATACACTGAATACTTATGAGTTGAATCATGATTAATAACTAAACCTAAAACATGATACATAGACTAAACTGAATTCATGAATGCATGCAATGACATGAGGATGGTTGGATAGTTGAGATAGAATTTGAGATAATTACTTAAGGAAACCATTACCTCAAGCTAGATCTGAATTTGTACAGAAAAGATGGCGATACTTGGCTCGCATATCTCCTTCTGCTTCCCAAGTAGCTCCCTCAACGGACTAATTTCTCTACAGAACATTAACCAAGGAAACTTCTTTAATCCTCAACTTACAAATTTCATGGTCAAGGATTTCAGCTAGGACTTCTTCATAGGAGAGACTATCCTTCATATCCATACTCTCTACAGGAACAATAAAAGTTGAGTCACCAATACACTTCTTTAGAAAAGAGACATGAAACACCAAATGCACAGATGGCAAATCTATAGGCAACTCTAACTCATAATCTACCTTCCCAAAGTGGCTTAAAATTCTATATAGGCCAACATATCAGGGACTAAGCTTCCCCTTCTTGCCAAATCTTTCACCCCTTTCATTGGAAAATTTTTAAAATAAACTAAGTCACCAATACCAAATTCAAGAACTCTCCTCCTTACATTTGCATAGGATTTCTAATGACTTTGGGTTGTCTTTAGCCTTTTGTGGATTAACTTAACTTTCTCTATCTTCTCAAACACTAGATTTGGACCTATAAATTGCCCCACCCACTTCAAATCAACCAATAGGAGATATACATCTCCTTCTATAGAGAGCCTTAAATAGAGATATTTGAATACTGGAGTCGTAGCTGTTATTGTAGGAAAACTCAATCAAAGGTATGTGGTCATCCCAACTACCCTTGAAATCAATAACATAAGCCCTAAACATGTCTTCTAAAGTCTGAATAGTCCACTCTGCCAGAACATCTGTCAGAGGATGAAAATTTATATTGGGATGGACTTGGGTACCTAGACCCTTCTGAAAGCCTTCTAAATGTGAGAATTTTGAAAACTCTTCTCGCAAGAATATGACCACTAGAATTTGACTTTTTTTTGGGTTAGTCGAGACATAAGAGAAGCAATAGAATAAAACCCTTCAACAAAACATCTGTAGTAACCATCTAACCCAAGAAACTATTGATATCTGATGGAGAGATAGGTCTAGGCCAGTTTCTTACTGCTTTGGTCTTTTGAGGATTGACACGAATGCCATCACCGAAAATGATGTAACCAAGAAAACATACTAATCTTAAACAAAATTTGCACTTGCTAAACTTAGTAAATAACTAGTGATTTTTAAGGGTCTGCAACACAACCCTCAAATGGTCTGCATAATCACCTTCACTACGGGAATAAAAGAGAATGTCATCTCTGAAGACTATGACGAACATGTCTAAGTACTACTTGAACACCCTATTCATCAAATCCATAAAAGTTGTAGGAGCATTTATTAGTCTATAAGACATAACTTGGAATTCGAAGTAACCATATCGAGTTCTGAAGGTTTTCTTCAGGATGTCACATTCTCTGAATCTAAGATGATGATAGCCAAATTTAAAATCTATCTTAGAGAAATAAACTTCACCCTAAAGTTGGTCGAACAAGTCATCAACTCTGGGGAGAGCAAACTTATTCTTGATAGTGACTTTGTTCAACTGATGGTGGTCGATGCATATTTTGAAAGAACCATCTTCTTTGCATACAAAAAGGACTGGAACACCCCATAGAGAAACACTAGGCCTGATGAAACCCTTATCTAAGAAATCTTTCAGTTGTTCCTTCAATTTCTTAAGCTCAACTGGAGCCATTCTATAAGTTGGAATTAAGATAGGCTGGGTATCTGGGAGAAGATCTATTCTAAATTTGATTTATCTTTCGGGGGAAACTACGGGAAGATCTTCAAGGAACACTTCTGGGAACTCATTCACTACTAGAACTGACACAAGACTCGAAGTTTTAGAATTTAATTCCTTGAATCGGATGATATGGTAAATACATCCCTTGGATATCATCTTTCTTACTTCAAGATAGGAAATAAACTGACTCTTAGGCACTGAAGTACTACCCCTCCATTTAACAACGAGATTATTAGATAACTAGAAATGAATAATTTTATTTCTACAATCAACTAATGCATAGCAAGAGTGGAGACAATCTATGCTGAGAATAACACCAAAATCAGTCATCTCTAACTCCAAAAGGTCAATGAAAGTAACTTTATGAGACGCTGTGACCGGGTAATTTCTGTATACCCATCTAGCTATAATAGAACAACTTACTGGGGTAGACACTGAGAAAGGCTCTGCTATTATCTCGGGAGTGATACCAAATTCTACAGCAATATAATGAGTTACAAAGAAAAGTGAAGCTCTAGGATCTAAAAATGCATAAACATGAATATGGAAGACTCATACATACTTGTAACTATATTAGGAGAACTTTCCCAATTATGTCAATTTTAGAGAGAATAAAGTCGGTTCTGATGCTGCCTACTGGTGGCACTAGAGGTGGAACCCTACTGAGTAGGGCAACTTCCTAGTGCTGGTGAAAAATTAGTTTGGCCCTCCTAACAATTATTTTTGCAATTCCATATCCCAAAAGAGCAATCATTTATCCTATGGCCTAACTTGCTACATCCAAAGTATGCATCACTACCTGCTCTACACTCACCCTAATGATTCTTACCATACTTCCTGCAAAGCAAATTATTGTGACCACTATTTATACTACCTTAGGACTTAGATCCTGGCGTCTATCTGTATTGTCCAGGATTAACTTAGGCACTAGTACACTAGTTGAAGATGGAGCTAGAGCTAAAATTTTTTAGCAAAGCTAAGAACAATTTCTGCCATCAGACCTCTGCTATGAGAATTTGAAGCTACATGTTCTTGCCCTCTTATCTCCCTTTCCTTCTCTTTAAGATTCTCCTCCTCAATCTGCTAAGCATGAACCATTAGCCTAGAAAGGTTCATCTCCTTAATCAACATGGGTGTTCTACACTCTTTGACAGCACTATCAGACACACCATACACAAACTTACTCATCCTAGACTTAGAGTCAGCCACCATAGTTGGAGCATACCTCACCAACTATGTGAACTTGAGTGAGTACTCCTTCACACTTATGTTACCTTACTTCAAATTGATGAACTCCTAAAATTTAGCCTCCTTCAACTCAAGTAGAAAGAAGAGGTCTAAGAAACCCGTAGCAAACTCCTCCCACTCTATAGGTCCTACCTCAATACGTCTGTCCTCCTTTCACTACTTGAATCAAGTATTCGCCACTCCTTACAACTAATAAGCAACTAGGTCAGCACTCTCACTCAAGGTGACACTCATAATATTGGTCACCTTCTACACACAGTGTAGAAACTTCTGTAGATCCTCCTCAAACTTGGATTGAGAAAATACCAATAGATTTATTCTAGTAAAGTCTAAGATCCTAGTTATAGCTATATTCATCATTGGATTGGCTGGTGCAATAGCCTCCTAGTAATTTTGAGCATCTATAAAATTGGCCAAAGTTTTGAAAGCAACTCTGAACTCAGCGTGGGAAACATATTTATTCAGGGGAACTTCCTGAACAGGTAGTTGTGCGGGTTGATCCATATTTCTTCTTTTATTATTGATTCTGGGAGGAATTTTCTATAAACATATAAAGGAAGAGTTAGAAAAAAGAGTGCTCATGCTCCTTCGCACGACATGAATATTGAAAGAATGGAAACTTTCCTAAAATGTCTCATAGCCTTTTTCTCATAAGTGTAGGACACTTTACACCCACGCACAAGACTCGACTAAATGTTGCTTTCATACTTGCTAGGATAATTTAAAACCTTAGGATCTGATACCATATTTTTTTACGACCCTAGGCTACCCTCTAGTCGTAACACATTGCTTAAGGTCACAAGTGACCCCAAGCTAATCCATGATCTGGTACCTACTGTGAGCACTAAATACAATAATGATACATACATTATATATGAAAGATGAAAAAATAAAAGATTTTCCAAAATGAAATATTGAAACAATACTTAGAATGTCTAAAACTACTGATAAAACTAATAAACATGTCTGACTATTTGAATATCTAAAGATCTAGTCTGAAAGCCTCTAAGACATATGGATTTGTTTGAACAAACCCCCAACTAACTCCGACTAACCAAAATAAAAAAATACTAAAAATAACTGAACAAACTTATCCTCGATGGAGTAGGACTCACCAAGACTACTATTCTGGGGCACTGAGATGACTAAGGGCAATTGAAGAATTGAGCATCTAAGAATATATTATGAAATCAATATAGTGCAAAAGAGAGTATGCAGTCAGTACTTTGAATATACTTTATGTGAGGTAGAGACTAACTTAAATACACGTAGACACTAAACATGGATGCATGAACATGTGAAAAGAATGTAAAACCAAGTAAAATATGAGCTGAGATAATTTTTAAAACTAAACAGTTGAATACTGATAAACTATACACGTGGTCATGCAAACCTGATCTTATACGTTCTCAATACTGAAATGAGACTATGGGAGCTGACTACAAACAACATGCCCTAATCTGAATTATCAGGGTCCAACCTGTAACCCCAATTGGAAAGGTGATGGTACTTTTCAAAGGGTACCAACACATGACTGGCGATGTGGATCCACAAGGCTAATATCTTGATGAATAAGGATGTCATGCATCTAGGAATGGGGTACCCCTCATAATATATGGTGGTATCATAGGTATAGAATGTAGGGACTGCTAAAAATGGCTTATGCCTAACTAACGGTAGAGCCACCATCCCTATGCTCACTCAGTGCTAAGTGTTACTCCCAAATGAATAACACTGGTATTATTATTGGTTTAACATGATGTGGTACTGTACTGATAAATGCTCAGCAAGAACATGATGGTCTAAATGTGATAATAAAACCATGGTTTGACTGACTTATTACTTAAAAATAGAATCATGTAAAAACACATTGGTATCGGGTGTTTATAACCCTACAACACTAAGTGATACTTAAATGCAATAATATATTTAAAACATTCTAAGGAAATTCATGATTCAAAGACCCAAAACATAATGCAATTCACTAAACTAATGAAGTCCATTTGATTATGAAAAGATATTAAATGCATAAGGAGAATATTCTCACATGACTAAGTTCATAAATTGATCAATAAAACATGGTATTAACTGGACATGGTATGGGTGATTGAACTTCAAATCATGTAATAACATAATTCATATGGGGAAACATATTGGTATGGCTTGAATTTGAAACTACTAAAAAATAGGGATTAAATTCATAATATACATTGATATTTTCATAAAAAGGATAAAATTCATATTGGAACAAAAAGAGATTTTTGAGACTTAATGGGTGGAAGAGACCCATTGATGAATACCCCACATACCTTAGCATCTTGAATCCTTGAAGAAGAAGCTTGGAATTAGGACCTTAAATGCTTGAATCCTTAAGGAGAAACTTGAATAATTTTGTTCTTGGGAAAAGTAATGGGATTTACATAGGATAGCTGGTGGAGAATAGGGAAATTGATGAACCTTTTGAGATTTAATTCATCAATTTGGGTGTTTGGAAAGATAGGAAAGACCAAAATGCCCTTCTTTAAGTGTAATACCCCATATTTTTGTGCTAGAATTCTAACCGTGGTTCCTACGTGTCTAAGCTCTAATCCAAGTGATTCTCACATGAATACAAGTTGCATGACCATTATCCTAGTCTATGGAGTAGTTTAGAGATGGAAAATGTTTATAGCAATGACCTAGAACAAGGTTGAGCTTAGACCAATTGATTCATCCAAAGTTTGACTTTGATTCAACAAGGGTCAAATTCAAAAGTAAATATCTCTTAATATTCATGGAATTTCTCATCTCAAGACCTATCAAATTGTAGATAATTTAATTATCTTTTCAACGATATCAATTTTGCAAAAATTCGATACCCGAGCGAAGAATTATGCCCATTTTTATGAAAATCAATAAGGGTGTACGATGGGTAATGCGCCGCCCAAGCAAATGTGTGCGATTGGGAGTGTGAGGCACACTTAAATGTCTTCCATAAGGTGTACGATGCATACCTTAAGGTCTGCCATAGGTTATGCACCGCATACCTCACTTCCAAGTGCCAAAAATACCCCTCTATATGTCTATAACATGGGACTAAAACTCCCACAACATCAAAATAAGTTTACTTTCTCTCAAAATCACCAAGAACAACCTTTAGGGTTTTAACATAAGAACCCCAATAGCTAGAGATTCAACCGTGAGAATTCTATAATTTTTATAAATTCGAAATCCCTGTTACGAAGGCTACGAGGGACACCCAAAAGCTCATAAATAGCATTACGTTATTCGGAAAGTCATTCAAAGCTTCACGTTTAAGGTATGTGGGGTTTTTCAACAAGAACACTCTTTTGTTCTTGTGCCCAAAAATACTTTCTTTTACGAAGTTATGGATTTCATATGTTTTACTATGATTTTGAAGCATGAACTTATACCCTATATTGATTATCATAAGATTATGATATTTTTTATATTTTAGAAGCAAAATTATATGATAATTATTATATTTTGTGCCTTATAACTGAATTTTCTAGATTTTGAAGGGATTTATATATGTTTATGATGTAAAGCTTGAATTTTGATAAGTTTTAATGTGATATTGAGACATGAGTTTTGAACTCAATTTGAGATTGTTGTTTTTGAGAAATCATGTATTATAAACATCTTGAGTTTGAATGATTTGAGATGATGAAGAAGCTTTGACCTTTCGGTCATAAAAAGGGGTGTTTTTAAATTTGAGATGAGAAAAGAAATCCACTTTTATTGATTATTATGAAAGGGTAGCGTGATGGCTCCTGTTATGAATTATTGAACTTTTTATTAGTGAATTTTCTTTTGAAAAGATCTGAGCTAAGTCCGAGAGTAGTCTTTAGCACCGAGCGGGAGGTATAGCTATTTTGGTACTTCTCTAGAACTACGTGCCCCCATAGGATGTGAGCCTAAGGCTATTTATATAGTGATCACTAGTGTGTGGATTGATGATTTAAGATCATACTCCGATGGCAAGGAATAGGGCGACTCTCCCCAATGTGGGTAGAACATTTGACTCCATGTAGCTCACATAATTTATGTCGGTTGTAAGAGACTCCCAATATGTGTATGTGTATTCTCCTATCTAATATGAAAAGTCTTATTCTTCTATCTGAGATGAAAACATATTTGTTTGAAAGACTGAGTTTGAGAAAGTCATTGTTTTCAAAAGATTTAATAAACATATATTCTAAAGAGAATTGTTATGAGATTTGATTACTTTAATAATTTGGAATCGAGATGCAAGTGAATTGAGATTTATTATGATGACTCACATGTTTCACCTGATATATTTTACTCTCTTATGATTATGATGAATTTAATTCGAGCTAAGTGAGTCATTTATATCAGCATGCATAATTTTATAAACTGTGATAATGTTAAGATATTATTTTATATATGCATTGTACCCCCATATGCTCGGTATGTTTCCATAGTACTAACCTACATATTCGTATGTGGAATAAATTTTCTCAGAATATAGGTACAAGGTATAGTGTATATCTTCAGATCCAGCCAGTTCACGGCATCCAGTCAGCAGATGATGAGTCCTTTTGATTCAAGGGCTTGAGTTAGTTATACAGTTCGAGAAGTATTGTATTTTCTTTATCTAGCCATATTGAGTTGGGATAGTCGGGAGTCATTACCCAGCTACCTATAGTCAGTACTAGTAGAGGCTTCATAGACAGTCAGTAGAAGTTGATGTATTCCATTTCAATTTTGGATGTAAAAGCGGAGTTGTAATCTTATAAATTTAGTTTTGTATCTATCATATTCAAAAAAAGTTATTTTTTGCAAATTTGTATAGATTTATACTTTTTGTTCAGTTGCATATGAGTTATGCCAGTAGTTGGGTTAGCTTGGGGTCACTTGTGATCCTAAGCACCATGTGACATCTCAGGACCCGATTTCAGGGAGTTACAAACTTGGTATCAAAGCATAGAGTTCAAGTGTCCTAGGGTGTCTATGAAGTCGTGTCTAGTAGAGTCTTGCAGAACGGTACGGATTCGTCTATACTTTTCTTCGAGAGGCTACTGGGTATTTAGGAAATGTCTCTATTCTTTCAAGTCTTAAATCGTGCTATAGAAAAGTTCTCTAAGAAACTTATACAGATTCTCATCTTACTCTAGTCAGGCCATCTCTGCCTTATATCTAAGGTATCAAAAACAGTTGAGCTTAATTCTCCATAGATAGTTATGGAATTATAAGAGAACTACAAAAGCATCCTATCAGTACTTTTGAGTTCCGAAAACTAAAGTGCTTTATCAGCCCTGTAGAAATCAGGCACACAACCTGAGTCAGATGTGCTTTCAAATTTCTCCTCATAATTTATAATGATAATCTATACTTCTCTACCTATGTTCTTGAAGTAACATGTTCAGCAAGTTCCAGTTTCTCCCTAGATAATGCTTTTATAATTGCTAGCAGAAGTTTCAGAAGTTTCATAAAGTGGCTTGAGAGGAGCCTTTTAGTGTGTTATAAGTCCCTCAGATTTGAATTTATACCCTTGTTCTTTTGAGTTATTCAATTAAGACAGAGTAAGGTGTATTCTTAGATCATTGAATACTGTGTGTCAAGTTTCTATCTCTTGTATTATGTAATCTTGTTATCATTGTGTTTGTGAAAAAACAAAGTCTAGTGAAGCCGTATGGGGCCTATTTTGATTCACTAGCATAGTTGCTTTGTTATTCATCTAATTTTCTTGTTCAAAATACTAAACCAAAGTCTAGTGAAGCCGTGTGAGGCCTATTTCGATTCACTAGCAAATTGTTGTTTATCTTATTATTTTTGTGTTGGTTGAAAGTTTGTGTTTAGAGTGGTAGTGGTGAGAAAAGTGGTAAGGGCAATTTATTGAATATATATAGAAGAATCTTTTTGCATATGATTGAGTTAGTAATAAAGTGCTATGTCATTGTGTATTAGTTTAGCAGAAGGTAGAGAATGAGTTATTTGTTAAGGTGAATTATAGTTAGCTTGGAGTATTAAAAGAGTTGTTGATGGTATTTTCTATACTAGAAAAGTGTAGGTTTTGATGGAAGTACTTGGTGGGTAACTGTAGTTAATTTATGCTTTCATGAGATTGCAAGGAGAAGTTTAGTTAAAAGTTATAGAGCTATGAAAGTAACTTAGGTGTGAAGATGGGTAAATAGTAATAATGTGAAGAAGGAGAATATGTTAACGGATTATGAATAATATAGGCCATATGATTATGATCGATTGTCATTGTGTACTAGTTTTTCTTAATGTTATGTTATATAGTTTTTAAGTGAAAATTTTGTGTGAGATTGGGTTATAAATCATGTTTAGCTCTAGATATTAAGTTTGAACAGTTGATGGTTCAGTTATTGATGCTAGTTATATGGAGGTGATCTAGTAGGCCTGAACAGTGTATGCAAGAGTGTAAGATCATATGTTCGTAATTAAGTATGGTGTAGTGGTGTGCACAAGGTTCTATGGGGCTGAATTATTTTCAAGGATTATTGCATATTGTGGGGTTAGTAGTAACGTTGAGTTTCTAGGTGGAGAAAGGCTAGTTAGATAATTTATGATGTTCTTGATAGCTAAGTTAAGGAGTTATGATTGAAGATGTTGAGCCTTTTTAGTATGATTATTATTCTCATGGTTTGGAAAAAAATATAAGAATAGAGATGTGATCTTGGTAGTTTATGATTATGTGATTAGAGATGTAGGTATGGTTTCAAATGAGAGTGTAAGTCTTTGATGATGATTATTGAACCTAGAAAGTTAAGGATGTCATATGGATAGGTTATTCAAGAATGAAGTTGGTAAGTTCAAAATTAGTTTATTCTTGTGAGTTTAGCATTTATGTGTAGATAATAGAATGATGAAATTATGGCTTAATTGAATATGGAGTAGAACATCATACTTAGAATACTAGCTTTGACCTTAGGGGGAGATGGTTAGTGAAGAACCAAATTGAGTTTTGAGAATTAGATTGTGATACATGTCAATAATGAGTTATGATGAGATAGTGATCCCTTCTTACTCTAGAGTATTCCTTGGATTTCATTCATTACCACACCAAATCTATCACTTGCTTGACAAATCCATGCCACAGGCTTATACTTATACCTATCATGTATGCTTATCCCATTCTTAGCTTTTAGCAAGCATGTAATACCCTCACTCTATGATTCGAGTTATCTCTTATGAATTTATGAAATCCAGTCTTATGTTGAATAGCTCATGATAAGTATAAACGCATGTTTCAGAGTATGACCAGTTTTTAAACTCATAATACTAGTGAAGTTCGCATTATATCATGCATGTCCTCAGCTTAGATTTCTTTAATGAATCCATGCCTTTGATATTTTGTTCCTTAGGACAAAAATAAGTGTTAATGTTATGTATTGTAGTTTTCGTGCTTCTGGTTCATATGTGTTAGCCCTTCGGTGACCTCTTCCTATGTTAAGATAGTGGTGATGATAGTGGATAAGCAATGGCTTAGATGTGAGAGAGTTGATGACCCTCATTAAGAAAGATTATTTATGCTTTTCTATCTAAGGCTAAAGTGTGAAGTAAGATTGAGGCCAAGTCTTTGATACATGTCATGGTTAGTTAGAAATTGTGTGTATATTTTTAAGAATAGTGCAAGAAAATTGTGGTTGATAAAGGTTTAGAGAATATGCAACGTATGACTTTAGGGGTATTTGCCTTAAAGTTATATGTAATTTTTAATGATAGGCTTGAATGTCATGTTGGGTGTAAGATGATGAATGCAATATGCACTACTGAATCCATATCAAGAGTTTTAAATTAGTCATTGAAGTGGTAAGGCATGTTATGCTTAGGGTATGAGCATTAAGAAGATATAGAATATCGAACCTTGTGGTTTAGACTAGTATTGTGGTTTGGCATGTTGTATCTTGTGATTTAGTGTTAGGCTTGATCATGGTGAGAGAACTTAGTTTAGTTTAGACCTTAGTAGAAAGATTTCACAGTGCCAATATGAGAATTATAAGTTGAATCAAATGAGAATGGTATTTAAGGGGAATAGTATAGTTGAGAGAGCATTTGAGAAGTGATGCTAAGCTTGAAAGTGAGAAGTTGAGTTGCCTATGGTCTAGCAATCCTATCCTAGTTTATGAGTTATATAATTATATTCCATACTGTAGAGTTATATCAATGTTGTAATTCCTTAGTCAAATGTCTTGTTCAGAGCATGCCCAAAATTCTTTGCTCCCTAATGTCAATAGAATTTCGTAAAAAAGTGCTAAAGAAATACTCCATTTGAGTATGGGTAGTCAGTATGATCCCGTCCATATAGCCTGTAATCTAGTTTAGCAAGCAAGGAGATAAGCTCCTATAGATTCTTAATTTCTCAGCTAGTTTTACTATCCGCAGTCTTATACGTATGTACATTCCAAGAGGCAATGTGTTTGTGTCCAATTAAATTATGAATTCATCTCAGTTCATGCATCAGTTTCAGTTTCAGATATTAAGTCATGATTCAGTTTGTAAGTATCATGTGTAGTATCACAGTCTCTTCCTAGTATTTTCATCAAATTATTATCATTCGGGGATGAACGATCCCAAGAAGGGGATGTTGTAATACCCCGAGTTTTCATAATATAAACCTCTCATCCTTTCTCATGAGATCAGATCCAGTGCAAAGTAGTGGTTACTCATAAGTTGACACTCTTGTTTCTATCTTAGCCATATAGTTATTTTTCTTGAGGATTCATGCACTTGTAGACCAGTTCAGTAGCTCATTATTCTTGAGATCCAGTGATTCAGTTCTATCAGTTACACATGGTAGTTTAAAGACTAATATTCCTCTGTGTTTTAGGTTAATTATCCATATTCAAGGATGAATGTTCCCAAGGGGGAGATAATGTAATACCCTGTATTTTCGTGCTAGAATTCTAACCGTCATTCCTGCGCGTCTAAGATCTAATCCAAGTGATTCTTATGTGAATACAAGTTGCATGATCATTATCCTAGTATATGGAGTAGTTTAGAGGTGGAAAATGTTTATAGCAATGACCTAGAACAAGGTTGAGCTAAGACCAATTGATTCATCCAAAGTTTGACATTCGATTCTACAAGGGTAAACTTCAAACATGAATATCTCTTAATATACATGGAATTTTTAATCCCAAGACCTATCGAATTGTAGATAATTGAATTATCTTTCCAACTATACCAATTTCGTAAAAATACAATACCCAAGCGAAGAGTTATGCCCATTTTTGTGAGAGACAATAAGGGTGTGCGATGGGCAATGCGCCGCCCAATCAAATGTGTGCGATGGGAGTGCGAGGCACACCTAAATGTCTGCCATAAGGTGCGTGATGCACACCTTAAGGTCTTCCATGGGTTGTGCGCCGTATAACTCACTTCCAAGTGCCAAAAATACCCCTATATATGTCTATAACATTGGATTAAACTCCCACAACATCAAAATAAGTTTACTTTCTCTCAAAATCACCAAGAAAAACCTTTAGGGTTTCAACATAAAAACCCCAATAGCTTGAGATTCAACCGTGAGAATTCTATAATTTTTACATATTCGGAATCCCTATTACGAAGGCTATGAGGGACACCCAAAAGTTCGTTAATAGATTTACATCATTCAGAAAGTCAATCAAAGCTTCAAGTTTAAGATATGTGGGGGTTTTCAACAAGAACACTCTTTCGTTCTTGTTCCCAAAAATACTTTATTTTACGAAGTTATGGATTTCATATGTTTTACTATGATTTTGAAGCATGAACTTATATCCTATATTGATTATCACGAGATTATGATATTTTTTATATTTTCAAAGCATAATTATATGAGAATGATGATATTTTGTGTCTTATAACTGAATTTTCCAGATTTTGAAGGGATTTATATATGTTTATGATGTAAAGCTTGAATCTTGATAAGTTTTAATGTGATATTGAGACATGAGTTTTGAACTCTATTTGAGATTGTTGTTTTTGAGAAATCATGTGTTATAAACACCTTGAGTTTGAATGATTTGAGATGATGAAGAAGCTTTGACCTTTCGGTCATGACAGGGTAGCATGATGGCTCCCGTTGTGAATTGTTGAACTATTTATTAGTGAATTTTCATTTGAAAAAATTTGAGATAAGTCCGAGAGTAGTCTTTAGCACCGAGTGGGAGGTATAGCTATTTTGGTACTTCCCTAGAACTACGTGCCCCCGTAGGATGTGAGCCTGAGGCTGATTTATATAGTGATCACTAGTGTTTGGATTGATGATTTAAGGTCCTACTCCGATGGCAAGGAATAGGGCGACTCTCCCCAACGTGGGTAGAACGTTGGACTTCATGTAGCTCACATGGTTTTATGTCGGTTGTAAGAGACTCCCAATGTGTGTGTGTGTATTATCCTATCTAATATGAAAAGTCTTATTCTTCTATCTGAGATGAAAACATATTTGCTTGAAAGACTGAGTTTGAGAAAGTCATTGTTTTCGAAAGATTTAATGAACATATAGTCCAAAGAGAATTGTTATGAGATTTGATTACTTTGATGATTTGGAATCGAGATGGAAGTGAATTGAGATTTATTATGGTGACTCATATTTTTCACCCAATATATTTTACTCTCTTATGATTATGATGATTTTAATTCGAGCTAAGTGAGTCATTTATATCAGCATGCATAATTGTATAAAATGTGATGATATTAAGATATTATTTTATATATGCATTGCACCCCCATATGCTTGGTACGTTTCCATGGTACTGACCCGCATATTCGTATGTGGGCTATATTTTCTCGGAATGTAGGTACAAGGTATAGTGTACATCTTCAGATCCAGTCAGTTCGCGGCATCCAATCAGCAGGTGATGAGTCCTTTTGATTCAAGGGCTTGAGTTAGTTATACAGTTCGAGAAGTGTTGTATTTTCTTTATCCAGCCGTATTGAATTGGGATAGTCGGGAGTCATGACCTAGCTACCTATAGTCAGTACTAATAGAGGATTCATAGACAGTCAGTAGAAGTTGATGTATTTCGTTTCAGTTTTGGTTTTAAAAGCAGAGTTATAATCTTGTAAATTTAGTTTTGTATCTATCATATTCAGAAAAGAGTTATTTTCTGCAGATTTGTATAGATTTATACTTTTTGTTAAGTTGCTTATGAGTTTTGCCAGTAGAAGAGTTAGCTTAGGGTCACTTGTGATCCTAAGCAGCGTGTGATGTCTCGGGACCCGATTTCGGGGCGTTACATTAAGTTAATGAAAATACTGCAGAAAACACAGCCTCCATGTCATGGAGGTTATCACGGAGGCTATCCTCCGTGACATGCTACTTACTGCAGATGCTAACCTCCATGACACTCTGCATATCACGGAGGTCCAGCCTCCGTGACACACCAATATCGCGGAGGCTTACTTCCTCCAATGTCTAAAAATCACCAGGTTAAATAAAAAAACTAAGACTTTAAACTCAAATCTAAAATAATGAACCTTCAACCTCCAATTCCTATTTGAACAACCTTTAATTTTTATTAATCTATTTGAATCATTACTAAACTAAAATAGCTTACTCAATCTCGATGATTGGAACCTCTATCAAAAAGTCAAAAACTCTTCTGGATGATCCTTTTAAAATCCATAAACAAATGTCAACTCAAAAATCAATGTTTTGAACTCGGGAGGGACAAAATAAAATCCTTGAATTCATAAGGTCTTAAAAAGGCTAAGTCCTTTATTCTTAGTCTAAAACTAATGACATGGACCACTTAAACATGCGACTAGAAGCTGGAAATATGTCTAAGATTTTGCCAGAAATTACTATTTTAAGCATTGAAATTGCTATATTTCTATAGCACATCAACACCCTAAACTTAGAATGTTTGCATGTCCTCAGGCAACACAACAAAATAAAACAAAAATTAAATAAAACATGACACTTAATTACAGAATCTAAGCTATTCAAGGCAGTCAATCAACACTTTAAGCTCCAACTGCAATACCCTCTATTATTTGAAATTTTCAAAACCAACTGTGTATAAACATGAAGCACAACAATGTGACAAAATTAGACTAAGGTATGGCATTATATTAGTAACAGACAACCATGCATATATATACATGTTAAACTTCCTAAAAAAAGAAAGAAGCTTTTAATATAAGTTATGTGCCCTCACAACAACAAGATCCCACTCAATTAAAAGAAATAATGCATGTTTATATAGTGAAATTCAAAAGACACTCGCATTCAAAAGAGAAGTTCCAATCAATATTTATCAAATAACATAGGCTTGCCCTTATTTTCTTTACCTTAGTTTTCGGGCAGTCAAGTTCATAGGGTTTTATTCAACTTCTAATGTAGGCTTGGGGGTTTGGTATAGTACAGATGGACATATCAAGTGACTAATTATCCTTGGATCTACAATACTCTTGGGGTCCATACTTAACCAATTTCCTTTTTATTCCACCCTTATTTCTCCTTTTTTTATTCTTTATACATTTAGGTTAGAAATGGTCTTTATTCTTTCTTTTTCACTTTTTCACAATATTTCTTTTTTTTCTTTTTAATTTGCTTTTTACCACACCAATCCCTACTATATTTTTCTCTCATTTTACCCTTCTACATACTCCCTTTACATTACACACCCCTATGATAGCCACCCTCAACTTAGGCAATTTGTATGTCCAAGGAGGAATAAGCCAAAATAGGTTATTTTAACACAAATGGAAAGGTGAAAGTTGTAACAAGAAAAATAGGCTATAAGGCTAAAACTTAGGGATCAAGGGATACAATTCACAAATGGAAGTCCATTTAGGCTAAAAGTAGACTAAGATCAAAAGCGTCATATGATCTTTTTCGAACCAAGTCTCCTACTACCTAGGCAAGACTAACCGGGCCAGTTCTAGATTTAACCCATAATGGGAACTAAATAGCATCTCACATACACATGGCACAGATTCAATATTACAAGCTATTACCAAATTTGGTTCATGCAATTGTTAGCAACTGATTATCATGTCCCTAATACCAATGCCATAAAAAATCTACAGTACTCATACATTGATATATCCACACAGTTCTACAATAATTTTAGAGGGGTATCATTTTTTCAAAAAAATAATCAAAAACCTGACAACTGCCCTAAATACTTAAAAATCTTCTAATTAAAACACAAAAACACAACATAATACAAAACAAAACACAATATGAAACAAATTTTTTACCTAGACATGTCCATTCTACAACTATATCGCGAATGACAGGAAAAGAATCACAACAAAAAAAATATGCAACGGCTATAGTTTTCCCCACCCCAACAAAAAGATTGAGCATTGTCCCTAATGCACAAAAATAAAGTAAAATAGTGGAAATTTAGAATATACGTGGGATGCACTGTGTCCGAGTCATTGACATCCCCCAACGGGGGTATATCCTTTGGCAGAGGTGGTGGTGGTGATTCATTACTAGAAAAGGCACCCACTGCTATATCAGCATGTCTTTACCTCTTAAAAATGCAGTCTCTACCTGCTCATATGGCATATCTGGATCCTACAAGTCCCCTTTCAACCTCTTTTGGTCTCAAAAATAGGGGCTACCTCATTATACCCCAAAAAAAAGTCAAAATATATGCGACCAGGTGGAGGCGACCACTGAACAACTGGGGTATGATAGGAGGGATGACATTCATATGGCTCTATGTGAGAGAGCGCACCACTGCACTCAAAGTGTCTATCTTCTCTCTAATGCCTCCTAGAGTCGACACCTCAATCATTGTAAACTTGTCTACCATACATCTCTCAAAGGAACTAATATGCAACTGTAGAGTAGCACATAGCTGTGACATAGCAGCTATGTGACCAAACTCCTATCTAACCTCTATTTCTCTAGTCTATTTGAACCTATGGCTAGATCTGCTTATACAGAGTTGCCGCTTCTATCTCTACATTCTTAATTATTTAGTGGTGGCACTCTAACTATCCACTAAGCTTTACAAGAATGCATGAGAAACTAACAGATAACTAATGCAGCAACTAAAGTAGATGGGTGAATAGGCCCTAAAGATATATCAAATGACTTTGAGGTAGAAGTTAGAGATGATTTTGATGTCGTTAGGGTCCCCTCACACTGTATAATATCCTCGGGGGCCTCTTCTACTCCCTTATAATAAAATCTCTACTAGCTCACATGTCCTTTCTCTGTACATTAATAGGCTCTATGAAAACTTAAGGGTCCTCAATCTGGACCTGAGGTATTATGGCAAGCCCACTAGGTCTCCTGAGAAGAGTCAAACATGCAAGATCCTTTATCATCTTTGTTAGTGATGTGGCTGCCATATGTACTCTCTTTTTAGATCTCGATATCTCTGGTACACTAGCATTATCACTTAGTGTAATACCCCGGGAAATTTTTCATTGAAATTTTGTGCGTAAACGTATTGGATTCTATCTTCTAGAATGAATTATATTTTTTTCATACGGAATGTCTTAGATTATGACCCACCATTGCGTAGAGTATCGAATAAGATTTCTACCGATATGTGGATCATCCAAAACGGACACCCGAAAAATGATTTATGAACATTCTGATCGAACCATGAATAGTAGTGAACAGTAAAACATGCAGGAAAAAGTACTGAGGCCTGGCGTCTTTTCACTCCAACTTTAAACAATCATAACTCCTTGTACATAATGATCTAGGTGATCTACTATATATCAACGGAAAGCTCTGTGAGTCCTCTTTCTAATGAACATAGTTTCATCCAATTTTTCTATCGAAGCAAATATTTATGGTCAATCTACTTCAGCCTACCAAAAGAAAATTTTTGGGTCAACTTTAAACGATCATAACTCCTTGTACACAATGATCTGGGTGAGATACTATATATCAACGGAAATATATGAGAGTCCTTTTTGTAATGAAATTGGTTTTATCCAATTTGGATATCAGAGTAAAATGTTATGGTTGATCTACTTCAAACTATCAAAACAGTCCACCAAAGGGCAGATTCGAGAATTATTTGATTTTTAGGGGTGTTTTGGTCATTCCCCCTCACCCAAAATCCATCCAAAACCTATATTAAAGCCTATTAGAAGCATTATATGTTATATTTCATCAAATTCCCTCAAAAAGAAAACCCTAAGCTCCTACATCCAACTTCAAGAACCTCCAAAGTTCACCATTAATTCTGCAAATTTATTCAAAATTCCAAGTTACTAGTTCAAAAATTCTAAGAACCATCATTCAAAGGCACGATTAAAATCTTAAAAATTAGTATCGATCTAGAGTTCATCATTCAAGGTATGTGGGGTTTTTCAACAAGAACTCTCTTTCGTTCTCGTGCCCAAAAGTAATTTTCTTTACAAAGGCTTGATTTTTCTTTGATTTTTACGAATTTGAAGCATGAACCCATATCTTATGATGATTATTATGAAATCTTGATGTTTATGATTTTGAAAGATGAATTTACATGTATGGATATATAAAGCATGAATCTTGAATGATATTTATCATGATTTTGATATTTGGGTCGTGAATCCCCATTGGAAATTGTGTTTTCTTAAGAAAGTGTGTGTTATAAGCACGTTGATGTTGAATATTTGGGATATTTTGAATGATTTGACCTTTTGGTCTTAATGGATTTGTTTTGAACTAGAGTGTGAAAGAAATCCACAACGTGGTTGATTTTGATAGATGGGAAGCATGATGGCTCCCGATGTATATTTATATATTACTGAAATTGTTTTGTTATGGATTGTCTTTTAAATGATCTGAGATAAGTCTGGGAGAAATCTTTAGCATTGAGTGGGAGGTATAAAGTGACCTTACTTCTCTAGAAATACGTACCCCCGTAGGAGTGAGCCTGAGGCTAATTTATATAGTGATCACTCGTTTGTGTGGATTTGATATTGATAATCCTACTCTGATAGAAAGTATAGGACGGATCTCCCCAACGTGGATTGTATGTTGGACTTCATGTAGCTCACATGGTTTATGTCAGTTATAGGATCTCCCAGTGTGTGTGTTTCCTTGTGTCTATGGTGAATGGTGAAGTGATTTGAAAGTGTAATGTGAAAGTTATTCTTTTGAAAGATTTAAATGATATTTACACTATGAGAATTGATATTCTTGATGAACTGAAAGTGATTGACAAAGATGACTCACATGTGTTATTGTACTTATTTCATTCTCTCATGATTATGATGATTTTCTTTGGGCTATGTGAGCCTTTCATACATCCTGCATATTTCTTATAAATATTTATGATGATGATGTTTATACAACTGTATACACCTCCATATACCCGGTTCCTTTCCATAGTACTGACCCACATCTTTGGATGTGGGCTATATTTTCTCGGAATGTAGGTTCAGGTGCTCAGTTCCAGGTTTGACAGTGATTCTTTGGGCACGCTATTCTACATTCTCTGTTGTGGTGAGTCCTCATGTTCCGAGGACGTGATGTCTGATGTTGGTTTCATGGAATTATTTACATTTGATAACTGAGTATGAGTCAGTTGGGGCATGTCTCAATGGCTTGTTGGTTTTATTGATTTTCTTATAGGCTTGTCAGACTAGTATAGATGTTAAGAGTTGACTAATAAGTCATATTTTGTTATCTTTCTGAAATTATTTTATTCTTGGATGATGATTACTCTGTTGAATTTGAGGGTTATTTATGGAAACCCCATTTATTTGTGTTAAACTGAATGAAAATGGCTCAAATGGTTAGCTTGGGGCTACTCATAGCCTCAAGCACCGTGTGATGCTCCGGAACCCATTTTTTGGGGCGTTACAAACTTGGTATCAAAGCCTAAGGTTTTAAGGTGTCCTAGGGAGTCTGACAAGCCACGTTAAGTAGAGTCTTGATCATCGGTGTGTAGCACGCCATATCTATGAGCAAGAGGCTACAAGACATTTTAGGAAAAAGTGTGATTCTTTTTTCAGAAGTCTATCATGCTTAAAGTGTATCTCTCTGCTATTGATTTGTGCTCTCCTCTTTCAGAAATATGCCTCTATATCGAGTGAGAAGAAATAATAATGGTCAGCAACCTCAACCCGCTGACCCATTGAATGAAAATGTGTCTTATGCTGAATTTCGGGCAGCCTTTTAGGCGCTGGCCTAAGCTGTTACTACAAATGTTTTGGCCAACCCAGACCTGGCTCCACAGCAACAGAGAGGTAATTCAACTGTTTCCAGGATTTGTGACTTCATGCGGATGAATCCATCAGAATTCTATAGGTCCAAGTCTGATGAGGATCCATGATTATTTTTTAGAGGAGGTACGAAAGATTACTCAAGTGATGCATGTATCTAAGGAACATAGTGTGGAGTTGGCTGTGTATAGGTTGAAAGACCTTGCTTATAACTGGGGTGTTGCTTGGAGTAAAGGTAGAGGTGAGGGAGTTGTCCTTACAACTTGGCAAGAGTTCCAGGATGTATTCCTGGATAAGTTTTTCCCTTTGGAGATGAGGGAGGTGAAGGTGGAAGAGTTTATGAACCTGCGATAGGGCTCTATGACTGTTAGGGAGTACTCTCTAAAGTTCAATCAGTTAGCTAAGTATGCTCCTGACTTAGTGGCTGATAATCGGGCTAGTATGAGTAAGTTTGTGATAGGAGTGTCTAGTTATGTGGTTAAAAAGTATAGGTCTGCTATGGTGAATAGTGATATCAATCTTTCTAGGCTGATGACTTATGCCTAACAGATTAATGCAGACAAGATTAAGGAGAGAGATAGAATGAGAGAGAATAAGAGAGCTAGGTCCGAGCAGCACGGACAAGTTCAAACTAGATCGCAGGGAGGGAGTCGCCCTCAGTATTAGGATCGTTCATCTATGCCAGTACTGTCATCTGCTAGTGCTCCAATGCCTAGAGGTAAGCAGGAGCAAGGTATCAGGTCATGTGCATCCAAGTCCCAGTACAGTGTTGGCAGTAAGCCAAATCGTCCCCTGTGTCCTAAGTGTGGTAGGGCTTATTTGGGTGAGTGTTGGCGTGAAAAGAGGGGTTGATTCCGATTTGGTAACATGGGTCACAGAGTTAGAGATTGTCTATAGGATGGATAAGGGTGTCATTTCTATCGCCCTCAGACCCAGACTCAGACTGTTAGTGCTCCAGTTCCAGTGAATCTCCCAGCCCCAGCTCAGGGCGCCTCTTCTAGCAATGCTGGCGGCCAGCGCCAGAATAGATTCTATGCTTTACCATTTCGCCAGGAACAGGAGGACTCTCCCGATGTTGTTACTGGTATGCTTCGTATATTTCAATTTGATGTGTATGCTTTGTTGGATCCTGGATCTAGTTTCTCATATGTTACACCTTTGATTTCTGTGAATTTTGAAATGAGTCCTGAGGTTATTCCTAAGCCTATCCTAGTTTCTACCCCAGTGGGTGATTTGATTGTTGCCCAGAAAGTGTATACAAAGTGTTCTGTTACCATTCTTCATAGAGTCTTGTTGGCTGATCTGATTGAGTTAGACATGGTAGATTTTGATGTGATTTTGGGTATGGACTGGTTGTATTCTTCTTATGCCTCTATTGATTATCGAACCCGAGTGGTCAAGTTTCAGTTTTTGGGTGCATCTGTGTTTGAGTGGTCTAGGAATTCTGTATCACCCAAGAGTTATTTTATCTCTTACCTCAAAGCTAGAAAGCTTATTTCCAAGGGGTGTATTTACCATTTGGTTAGATTCAAAGACACTAAGTCTGAGACTCCAACTCTCCAGTCTGTTAACGTCATCAATGAGTTTTCTGATGTCTTTCCGAATGATCTCCCAGGGATACCTCCTAATAGAGAGATAGAGTTTAGGATTGATCTTCTTTCCGATACTCGGCCTATTTCTATTTCTTCTTACTGTATGGCCCCTATAGAACTTAAGGAGTTTAAAGAGCAACTCAAAGATCTACTAGATAAGGGTTTCATAAGGCCCAGTATTTCTTCTTGGGGTGCTCCTGTGTTGTTTGTGAGAAAGAAATATGGCTCTTTGCGTATGTGCATTGATTACCGCCAACTGAATAAAGTCACCATAAAAAATAAGTAACCCCTTCCGAGAATAAATGATTTGTTTAACCAATTGCAAGGTGCAAGTTATTTCTCAAAGCTAGACCTTCGTTCTGGCTATCATCAACTCAAAGTTAGGGAGTGTGACATCCCAAAAACTGCTTTACAAACTCGTTATGGCCATTTTGAGTTTCTTGTTATGTCTTTCGGGTTAACTAATGCCCCAGCAGCTTTCATGGACCTCATGAATCAAGTGTTCAGACCATATCTGGATATGTTTGTCATAGTGTGCAGCGATGATATACTGGTGTACTCCTGTAGTGAGAATGAACATTCTGATCATCTTCGAACTATCTTGCAAATCCTTAGAGATCACAAGTTATTTGCCAAGTTTAGTAAGTGTGAGTTTTGGCTAAGGTCAGTTGCTTTTCTGGGTCATATCATTTCTTTCGAGGGTATTAGAGTTGATCCCCAAAAGACCGAAGCTGTTAGAAATTGGCCCAGACCTATTTCTCTGACTAATATCCAAAGTTTCTTAGGTTTAGCGGGCTATTACCTCCGTTTTGTTGAGGGTTTCTCCTCTATAGCGTCTCTTATGACTCGGTTGACCCAAAACAAAGTGAAGTTCTTGTGGTCCGAATCTTATGAGAAGAGTTTTCAGGAGTTGAAGACTCGACTCACTTCAACCCCTGTTTTGACTTTGCCTGATGGTGTTGATGGTTTTGTGGTGTACTGTGATGCTTCGAGAGTTGGGTTGGGTTGTGTATTGATGCAGAAGGGTAAGGTGATAGCCTATGCTTCTAGACAGTTGAAACCCCATGAGAAAAATTACCCCACCCTTGACCTTGAGTTGGCTACTGTTGTGCTTACTTTGAAAATATAAAGACACTATTTATATGGTGTCTATGTTGATGTTTTCACTGATCATAAGAGTTTGCAGTATGTGTTTACCCAGAGAGAATTGAATCTTAAGTAGAGACGATGGTTAGAATTGTTAAAGGACTATGATATGAGTATGTTGTACCATCCAGGCAAGGCCAATATTGTGGCGGATGCCCTAAGTAGAGTTTCCATGGGTAGTGTTTCGCATGTGGTAGAAGGTAAGAAAGAGTTGGCTCATGATGTACATCGTTTGGCTAGAGTGGGGGTTAGGTTGTTTGATTCTGCTAAAGGTAGTATAGGGGTTCAGAGTAGTTCCGAATCCTCCTTGGTTTCGGAAGTGAATGAAAAGCAATACTTAGATGCTAGTTTGGTTAGACTGAAGGAGTCAGTCAAGGACCAAAAAGTAGAGGTTTTCACCCAAGGGGGAGATGGTGTGTTGAGATTGCAGGGTAGATTATCTCGAATATTGATAATCTGAGATAGAGGATTATGGCTGAAGCGCACGGGGATGTACCGAGACTTGCGGGAAATCTATTGGTGGAGTGGCATGAAGAAAGATATAGCAGCGTTTGTAGCTAAGTGTGCAACATGCCAACAGGTTAAGGTTGAACACCAAAGACCTGGTGGTATGATGCAAGAGTTTAGTATTCCCACCTGGAAGTGGGAAGAGATAAATATAGACTTCGTGATTGGTTTACCTCCTTCCCGACACCATCATGATTCAATTTGGGTTGTGGTTGATAGATTGACTAAGTCTGCTCATTTCTTTCCTAGTCATACTTCATATACTGCTAAGGATTATGCTAGATTGTATATTCAAGAGCTAGTTAGACTGCATGGAGTTCCCTTGTCTATCATTTCGGATAGGGGTACTCAGTTCACTTCATAATTTTGGAAAGATTTTCAGAAGGGTCTTGGTACCCAAGTGATTTTGAGTTCTGCTTTTCATCTGCAAACCGATGGTAAGGCTGAGCGGACCATCCAGACCTTAGAGGATATGTTGAGCGCTTGTGTACTTGACTTTAAGGGAAGTTGGGATGATCACTTACCGTTGATAGAGTTTGCTTACAATAACAGTTTCCACTCTAGTATTGGCATGGCTCCATTTGAAGCCTTATATGGGAGGAAGTGTAGATCACCCATAGGTTGGTTCAAGGTAGGTAAAGCGACTGTGAGTGGTCCTGATTCGGTATTTGAGGCTATGGAAAAAGTTAAGTTGATTAGGGAAAGGTTCA